>NC_088334.1:50877500-50915000 GCF_036884655.1 Musa acuminata AAA Group | reverse complement strand
AGTATTTCGTCAATGATGTCTATATCTGGTGGCCCTCTTCAGTGTCAAAAATAGTTTTTTTGCAACATTTTTTTCACTGATCCTCTGTTTATTTTCTAGATTACGTTTGAAATATTGGTCAGAATGTTACTAGGAATTGATCCGGGGAAAGAAATGGATCTTATAAGGACAGAATTTTACGAACTTATCAAGGCCATTATATGTATCCCTGTCAAATTCCCTGGAACAACACTGTACAAGTCAGTGAAGGTATGCACCCCTCTCAACACATTCTTATTATAAAATGTCTAGTATTCAAATGAAGCTATTATGACTTGGGACAAATTTATAGTCCAAGGAGAAAATGGTGGAGCTGATAAAAGAGATCATACGATATAAGGTGGAGAAAGGTGAATATCGAGCACTGTCAAGTTTCGTTGATGTTCTGATTGATGAATTCCATGATGCATCTGATCAAAAGACAATTGAGTTCATATGCGGAGCCATCATAGAGATGATGATACCAGGGCAGGACTCTGTTCCTATGACTACGACTCTTGCGATAAAGTATCTGACCGATAACCCTGCTGCGATAAAGCAATTACGGGTACAACAACCCCAACCTTGTTGAAATGTAGCTGTTTCTCTCTTCTGGTATCTAAATTTTCACAAAGCTTTGATCTTGAGAATTATTTTCATGCTGCTTATTTTAGGAGGAGAACATGGAACTAAAGAGGAAAAAAATCCAATCTGGTGAACCCTATACTTGGTCTGAGTACACATCATTGCCTTTTACTCTAAATGTGAGCACTTTTGTTTGGTAGAACCATACTCCCATAAGATGAAAAACTATATGATCTACTGAACTTGTTTTGTCTTCTAGGTGATCAATGAGACTCTTAGGATGGCAAACATTGTCAATGCTGTTTGGAGAAGGTGTCTCAAGGATGTTGAAATCAAAGGTAGACTTCTAACTGCTCCATTACTGGTTTTCATTCTACTTTGGTGAGTAGGAGTCTTGTATTGATACCTGGGTGGAATATTTTTTTGATCAAATCAATAATATATGGAATTATGCTCATAATTTTCAGGTTATCTAATTCCCAAAGGGTGGTGTATTATGACATCTTTCTCTTATGTTCACATGGATGAAGAAATTTATGAGGATCCATTTAAATTCAATCCATGGAGATGGGAGGTACATTTTCTTTTTTTCTCATTTATTATTGGTCTCTACCATAAGGTTGCTCGGTACATTTTCTTTTTTTCGTTTATTATTGGTCTATATTGTTTTTTTTTTCTCGTTTATTATTGGTCTATACAGTAAGGTTGCTTGGTACATTTTCTTTTTTTAATTTATTATTGGTCTATATTGTAAGGTTGCTCCTTTGTGATACAAAAATTAGGATTCGAGTCCGCATAGACTGGAACTTTTTTTTTTTAATGTGATTGTATAAGAAATTTATTTTGATGAACCAGGGTAAAGGACAACTCAACCAGAATAATTTTACTCCATTTGGTGGTGGACAGAGGCTTTGTCCTGGTTACCATCTGGCCAAAATGGAAATTGCAGTCATTCTCCATCACTTCATTACTAGTTTCAGGTACATTGTTTTGATACATCTCTCTCCTTTGGTTATCAACAACAGGACTACTAACTTGCCATGAAATCAATCTTTAACTTGCCATGAAATCAATCTTTGCAGTTGGGTGGAGGCTGAACCTGACACTGTCACCACTTTTCCAAGAGTCAGGATGAAGAAGAAATTCCCTGTCATAGTGTCACCAATTTCTGATTAGATCTATACTTCATAGACTCTCCTCATCTTGTTCCCCTTGATAATTGTTCCTGGGTAATAATTGCAACATATTTATTGTCACTGTATGTGCAAAAGAACAATTTTAGTCACTAATTAATATTTTGTCTACAGAGTAAAAATATTTTTTATTTCAAGGTCTTTCTTTCACCCATTCATTGGTAAAAAAATCAACATCAGATTTTTGTCCACTTTCTTTGCACAAGACCAATTATTTATATAATAATAATATATTAATCAACTGGGATGTCTTAATTGAGGCTTCATGTAGATTTTAGAACTACTTTCAATAATATTTTGGATTTACAATCTTATAATATTATATAATATCACAAATTACTTTCAATAATTTAAATTTTTTTATTAACATCTTAAGATAACATCAACATTTGAAAATTTATTATTCGATAAAATTTATCAAACATCAAATTCACTTTTGAACTCAATACACATCTTAAATGTGTTATCAAAAAAAAAAAGGGAACCTCATCACAAAATAGTGTGTATGGTGCTTTATTAATTTAACAAATTTAATTAACATGTATATCTAAATATTTTTTTTATTATAATATATTTTAGTTACTCGATAATAAATCCAAAGTCAAAATATTACAAAGTAGTTCGATTCCCACAAAATTAATTGCCTCGAGAAATATCCTTTCGATACGGATGTAAAGAGTCAAAATCAAATCACTTGACGTTATAATTAGCATAATTATATGCCATCTTATTTTGATGGGACTTTCAATTGACATGTGAGGCTAATCAAATATTTAAATTGGTGTACTAGTAAACTTATTATTAATAATCAAGAGATGAAACAAATTAAGAATGAACCAAAATATTCTTATTAATATGATATTCTCTCTCCAATAATTTTATGAGAAAAATACTATTTTGGGAGGACTATTTAATAGGTCAACTCATGCATCAACCCATCCTTAGACTCCTTAGTCGAACCAAGAGGTGGAAATCTTGATCCTGAGTCAATCTAACCCGACGATCGGTTGGATTCACAGGTCGGGTCAGATCAAAACATCTTAATCAAGTAATGTGTCGACTTGGGTTTGGGCCAAGCACGCATTCCCCAAGTCCTTTTGGGGTATCGCTCGACCCATTAATAGAACTCGACCCAATGGCAGATTGAAAGCTCCAATTTTAGAACCCCAAATTAGAGTTGGGTTTCGGTTCGAGCGAAATGGATGCGGTTTGGGTTGAGTCGAGTCTTATCACTATGGGCTCGGGCTCGGGTCGGGTTAGATTGCTTGACATTGAGTCAGGTTCGAGTGGATTCGAGCTAATCCGCCAAATGGATGCTACAGGATTTGGCTCGAAGTTAATGGATTGGGTCGAGTCGAGTCTTATCACTTATCGGCTCGGCCTGGGATCGTGTCAGGTTGCTTGATTCCTCGACCGAGACCAGGTCAGACTTTTCCAACTCGGGTTTGGGTCGGGTTCGGATCGGATTCGAACAAACCTTCCATCAGTCTAAACGGATGTTAACCCGAACCCGTTCCAAGTTCCGTTGGAGAGTCGCAACATAAGCAATACGAAGACCAACTCGTCCTGGTCCTCTCTCTCTCTCTCTCTCTCTCGCTCTCTCGCTCTCTGTGGTTGATCCTCGTCCCTTGGCCTCGCCGGACCCGTGTCGCCTCCGCACCACCCATCGGCGACTCGACGCCGACCGCCTTCTTACGCCTCCACTTCCATCAGATAAGAACCGAACCTGCCATCGGGATCGCATCGGTCGGTGTAGATCAAGACCTTTGGACCGGAGGGGAGGGCAGGAAGCGCACCGTGTCCGGCGCTACCTCGCCGGCGATGTCAAGGATACCGACTGGAAACAGGAGGGATACCTCCCAACCCGGTAAGAATCCTCAAGAACATGTAAAATCATTGTTTATTTTATCTATTTCAAGGTAGATCTGATTGTAGCATCAGGTAATCCTTCCTTAAAGCTATACACCCGAGTTCAAGGATGATCGAGAAAATCTTTTCTCGATGCGAGATGCAATTTTTGTGATCATATTGTTGCAGATCCTTGTGTCTTTCGTATGTATCATCAAGTGTTGAGCTCGTTGATTCCCCTTTCATCAATCAGGTGGTTATTCAAACGAAACATCTCTTCGTGTTGTTGTGCTGGAAAATAGCGAAGTGTATATTATCATTAGCTTATCATCACGGCCCGATACCCAAGTAATATATGTGGATCCAACTACTGGCGCATTGCGTTACGATGGGAAGATTGGGAAGGATGTTTTTGGATCCGAGGAACAGGCTATGAATTATGTCACGGATGGATCAAGGTTGCTGTGTAAGAGTAATATATATGGTAGGGCTATACTTGGTTATGCATCACTTGGGAGCTTCGGATTACTTTTAGTTGCAACCAAGGTAACCGCTAGCATCCCAAATCTCCCTGGTGGTGGGTGCGTATACACAGTCACAGAAAGTCAGTGGATCAAGATTCAACTTCAAAATACTCAACCCCAAGGAAAAGGTGAATTAAAAAACATTCAGGAATTAGCTGAGCTTGACATTGATGGAAAACATTATTTCTGTGAAACAAGGGATATTACCCGCTCCTTCCCAAGCCGCAGGAGTTTTCAGGAACCAGATGATGAATTTGTTTGGAATGGTTGGTTCTCAAAGCCTTTCAAAGATATTGGGTTGCCAAAACATTGTGTCATTCTTTTGCAGGTAAGTAACTTACGTCGTTTGATGTCTGTTTATTTTATCTCTTGCATTGTATCTCAACCTGCTGTCATTATTAAATTGAATGTAAAGGCCACACTGCACCCTATTACATGTGAATTATATTTCTTTGCTGTAATGTTACATTGCTCTTGGACATAACTTGCTGATTTTATCTTATGTGATCATGAAATAGTTGGTCACTCCAAAAATTTGTTGTGAGTAAGCTGCACAATTAATGAGAGTCATCATTATCCATCTTGAAACTTTGTTATGCCGATTTCTCCATGCAAAAAGGGACTGTATAAGTTGGTTCAATCAATGTTTTAAATACCAGTCTGACCAAGGACTAGTTTCGGACCATATGGCCTGGTACTGGTTGATTAATATTTTTTAATGGTACTAGGTGGCACAAGGTCAGTGTACTGCCCACTACATAAGTATTATATGGGTTTCGTATATAATTAAAACTGATCTGGATCCAGATTTAGAACCTTGGCAAGATTGGCATTACATCTTTTGGATGATTTTGTGAAATTTGACCTACAAGTTTAGCCAATGGAACCATAATAATATAATAATAATTTGAGACCAGACTTCATTCCTTTTTGTTACTTCATTTTTTTATTTTTGATGTTCTTGGACTAGAACCTCAAATTACATGCTGTGACCTCTTCTATGAGATTAGCTCTTTGGAACTAAGTATACTACTATACACATCAAGATTTGAGGAACTTTTCTCCATATTGCAAACTAGTGTTGAATAATGTGAGTTGGTTATTCTTTTTACAGGAAGCTTTACTAAAGAACCACTTTGTAATTTTTCACAGAAGCTAAGCTTAAAATTGGATCAAGAGGCTACTTATGTATGATAAACTAGATGTCAGGGAGATTAAGCAAACAAAGATTGGCTTGAAAAATTGATGTATAAGACACATATATTTGGTATTTGATAAATATGGCCTAATACTAAATGGTAAAATTACCACCCAGTTTAAGAACATACTTATTTAGAAAATATTATTGAATAAATAAAATATAAATTTCAATCTCTTTGTCCTTGCTTCTGTAATCTTTCTGATCATTATTTTTTTCCAGGCATCTCACCTAAGAATTTAGAAATTCTAATGATTTCAAAAAATTAGTGGCTTCCATTGTTTTCATGTTTACTCCTTAAATTATGAGGTCCTCTCTCTCTATACATTAGTGTTAATTCTTTAATTGAATTAAATGTTATTCTGAAAGGGAGATAACAAACTTCACTATGTTTTATGGAATACGGATAAGCTAACAAATTCATTTATGTTTCAAAATTTAGAAAAGATCATATCCATTTCATATGGCAGATGCAATAGGATGAATCAAAAGAGTTCTGCGCATGAACTTGGTATACCACACAACTTAGATGGATCCATGAAAGTGACATAAGCAAGAGTAAAGAAATTGAATAAATGAAAAAAGATGTGTGTGAAAAGGAATGGAATTTTTTATTTGTATTGTGTCCAAGACTCTAAAGTGCATTGTTGTGCTATCCTTAAACTCCTCTCAACGTTTAAGTTTTAAAAAAAAACTTATTTAAAGAAAGAGCCATGCTCAAAATTTTCAAGCAAAGCATCATTCCTTTTGATCTCTCTACTCCTCTTTAATTCCCTCTTTTGCATTTGAGGTATGATTTTTTGTTCACATTTTCCATTTAGCATCCTAATTTTCAGTTAGCGTTAAGCTTTAATGTATAAATTAATCCAACATTGGCCTAGGTCAAGCATAGATCTATATGGAGATTTAAGTGGATGTATTTTAGCTTTATTGATATCTAGGTCAGATTTAGGGTATAAGTAGGTGGTTCGGGTTTAATATGATAATTTGTCATGGCTACTATTACCAGCATATATTTCATAGTTTGAGTATGATCACATTGGTGTCTATTTATTGAATTAAAAAGGATCCTTTTTTTCGCAAGAGCATGGCATTCTGTGATAACTGGTGTTTAGGTGGTCTCTATGCTAGATTTTTCCCTTCATCCTCTACTGGATGGAGAACCACATTTGTAAATATAGAAACCCCCACCTGACTAATAAACAAATTATTATCAATATTGCAGAGTTTGTCAACATGTATTGCAGTGTTTATCAGCATCTGTTGAGCTAGGAATAATATCATTGTTATATTTTGAACATGTATCATACTGAACACCAACCAAAGGCAGCTCCCAAGGTAATATGACACTTACTTTGGTGTTAGGACGGTAGAACATGTATGTTGAGAATTCAAAGCCTATTGTAGTTATATTTTCATTGGACCGGTAATAAAGCCTTCTCACCTATTATCTCATAGAAATTATTTCCCCTTATTTTTTCTCAATTTTTGATAGGATAACAAAAATATTTATGAAGAGAGGAAAAGTGAACTTTTCAATTTCCAGATTTTTTGCATGTGGAAAATGAGATTTTTGCCCTATGCTTATCCAAAAATGTGCTAGTAAATTCTAGAAAATTATGTTTGTTAATGCTTAACCAATTATTCCATAGTTGAGAAAATGTGTTTAGCTCTCTAGTCAACTATGGTTGCAAATGGTCCATGTGATGTGCTCAAAATACTTCTTTAAAACCTTAGTATTGTCTTCCTTCATTAAGTTCATTGATTATTTTTTGTGTCATTTTCAGGGTTTTGCTGAGTGCCGGAGTTTTGGTGGTACAGGTCAGCAAGGTGGGGTTGTAGCTCTTATTGCACGTCGTAGCAGACTACATCCAGGCACTCGTTATTTAGCTAGAGGTCTGAATGCTTGTTGTGGCACAGGTCAGAAACTTCTTCATTACCACACGATATTATTATCAATGGATATATATATATATATATATATATATGTATATATACATATATATATATATATACATATATATATATACATATATAGATATACATATATACATATATATATACATATACACATATAGATATACATATACATATATATATATATACATATACATACATACATATATACATATACATACATATATATATATATATGTATATATATACATATGTATATCTATATATCTATATATATACATATATATATCTATATATCTATATATATACATATATATCTGTACATATGTGTACATATGTACATATATGTATATGTATGTACATATATGTACATGTACATATATATCTATATATATATGTATGTACATATATGTACATATATATATTATTTTAAAAAATATCTAGTACCTCTTGCTGCCTGCAAACCACCAGCAACAAAGTCGAAGGTGTTGATGTAACAAAAGGTTGTTGGAGTATCTTCTCTGATTGATCATTAGTTTTTAGAAACTTGCATGACTACTTGTATAGTCAAGCATTCTGATTTAAACTACTAAGAGGCCCTGAATTGATAAAAGTTCACCTGCAATTTTTGTAAGTGAGTAACTAAATTTTTTCTGTATGGTGATGCAATTAAGGGTTAGAAACTAATATATATTAAAACATATCTTTCCTAAGCATAACTCCTGTCATACTCTTGGTTTTCATGTATATATTTCTCAAGATCTCTTATCACCCCACTTCATAGTTATTGAATGGTGATATCAATGTTCTTTTTCTGTTATTTGGCATCTGTCTAGATGCAAGTGATAGAAACTAATCCTAAGTCAACAGTGCTAAGGCTGGAACAAGATCTTGCTAACAACAACGATGCATTCTCTTTGCATATTTTTGAGTTTTGGATGATTTATTTATTGCCTACCATACATCGTATTGATAAAGTGTTACCTTAGTGATCTAAATACATAATTTTGCATGATTTGGGTGTAGCTTATCAGCTTCTGTAATTGGCATTCTTTGTCAGGGTAATGTGTCAGATCTTCATCAGGAAGGCTCTTGCTTGCGCAGCATAGTAGCTATCCTATAATTTTTGTTATACTCTTGAAGAGCCATTTAACCTCCTGTTGCGTTCTAAAACATAGATTGTGAAGCTTCATGTCTTCTTGTTCTCTAAAGTATGTGTAATTGTCGAAGAAGTAAATAATAGTTTCTGAGATGTCTTGCCATTAAGTTTTCCATCCTTTGTTGACCGGAAAAGAAATTATTGTTCTTCAATAGTGGATGGCTATTGGATCATGTGTTGTTTCTGTATTTTATTCATTATCAACGGTGCAAGACAAAAGCATGATCCATCCATTTCATTTTTGCATCAAAAGTCTATCAAGCTGAATTGTTCATTACTCACCATATAAAGATATTTACATATGTCTGTCTGGTCTATAGGGAATTTACTTGCAATTCGGTATATTATTGAGTCTACAGAAGTATGATGCAGTAGGAGGAAAGGTAATAAATGTGGAAGGGAGTGAGCATTTGCTGGTCATGCTTGATGGTTAAGTAAGACAACACTATGAATCTTGTGGCTACTTATATGATTAATAATTTAATATAATGAAGAGTGTAATATCATGGGAAAGAAACTTGGTCAAGAATTGTTCATCTGCAGTCAAGAGCCATTTTGGTCATGCCTCCAATATGTTTAAGTCAAAAAATGGAGCTTGAATAAGACATCTTCTGGCAAATTACATAATGATGAGCATATATATTGCTTGTAGTTTATTATGCATCAATCTTACAGATTGTCTGATACCGGTGTTTTTCATGTAATATAGTTCCATGGTGCCTATTTCTTTAAATTATCTACATTCCTAGGTTTGGTTTTTGGTCAGAAACTTGATATTAAAAGATGTAATTGAGATGAATGAATTGTGTTATATTCTAGATTCTAGAATATCATCTGTTTATTATCTTTGTTGAGAGTAATGCTAGAGATGAATATACTGTGCAGTAACAGGTCATATAAAAAGGGTGGTCTGCTGTATGAGGCTCCTACCAATGTGGGTGTAGGAAGGGTCAATATATGCAGTCTTAACCCAACTGATAGAGAGATTGTTTCCATTGCTTGAACCTGTCATGTGGGTCATATAGGAACCACATTGCCGTGGCGCTAAATTTTGCCTTCACTTGTAAGATCATGAGAAGCAATCTTAACATTCAAAGCAAGGATTTAAATTCTAGTCCACACCAGATACTGGCCAGTTGGTTGATTGTATGATACACAACTGCAGTGTCGTACACCTATGGTACATGCTGGTCAGTGCATACTGATATATTAAAATTTTGGGTCAAATATTGATATTAAATATTAGCTACATTTACCTTTTCATGTAGTCTTTCAATGATGATTCGCTTGTTTTATTGCTAATGAATTAGCAACCACGTGCTAACTCTCTAGTCTGAAGCTCTTTCAGTGGAGAATTACTGTAGCTGCAATATGTGACATTTTACATCAAATCAGTAAAATAATGTTGTAAAGCGTCTGCATAATATACACAGCTAATAAGGCTTTTGACATGATTTGGCAAAATGCATTTTGATTAGTTATGTGTGCAACATAAATTAATTATTCTTTTTATTTCTTTGTTTATTTTTATGTATAGATAATATATTTCCCTTTTTTTGCTTTAAAAATTAATACCAAATGTCCTAATGTTGCTTAGATGACATGATTGGGTTGTTATTATTATTATTATTTTTTTGCTTTCAGATTTAAAAGCTTGGTTCTTGTTCACTACCGCTAATTGTTACGTAGTTTTGTATAATATGGATCCAGACCACCATTTCCACTTGTTATTAATTATTGTAATTCTGAATTGAATTATTGAAAAGATGGTTGAAACTTGAAACTAATTATAAGTATTTGGTCCAAATAAATAAAATTAACTGCTAGTTCCTGTTTATCTAATTTAAAACTAACTTGTCTCTGCATGCAACATACACCATCCTTTTTTTTTATTAGGCTAGTCCACTACTATTGATGAATCATAGTGCAATTTAGTATATTACGGATTTTCATCGACATTTATTATTGTAGGAAATGAAGTGGAATGTGAGCAGCTTGTGTGGGTTCCTCAGCGGGCAGGGCAAAATGTTTCATTTAGTTCATACCTCTGGCGACGTGGCACTATACCCATCTGGTGGGGTGCAGAGTTGAAGATTGCTGTAGAGGCCGAAATTTATGTTTCTGCTCAGGATCCTTACAGAGGAAGTTTGCAGTACTATAAAAGACTAAGTAGGAGATATGGTCCACAAATTTCTGAATTGAAGGCAGTGGGACAAAAGAAAACTCCGGTTCCAATTATTTGTGTTAACTTGCTAAGAAGTGCCGAGGGGAAGGCAGAAACCATTTTGGTTGAACATTTCAAAGATTCTGTAAAATATGTAAGATCTACAGGAAAACTTCCTTCTACTTTTATTCAGTTGATTAATTATGATTGGCATGCGACTGTAAAGTCCAAAGGTGAACAAGAGACAATTGAGGGGCTATGGAGACATCTCAAGGCACCTACAATGGCTATTGGCTTTTCTGAAGGAAATTATTTTGCTTCAGAGAAGCAGCTCAAAGAATGTAAAGGACTAGTGGTCTCTAATGATGACTTTGACGGTGGATTCTGTTTGAGATCACTCCAAAATGGGGTGATACGGTTCAATTGTGCAGACTCATTAGATAGAACAAATGCTGCCAGTTACTTTGGGGCTCTTCAGGTTTTTGTGGAACAATGTGAACGCTTGGGCATATATCTTGATAGAGATGCATTTTTTGGCTTTTCTTCAATAAACAAATCTGCAGATTATAGTGGAAATACAGGTCCTTTGCCACCCGGTTGGGAGGAACGTTATGATTCTGTAACAGGTAAACATTTCTATATTAACCACAATACACGGACAACTACCTGGGAGCATCCTTGCAAGGGCAAACCCTGGAAGAGATTTGACATGTCATTTGATAGATTCAAGAGTTCAACAGTGTTAGCTCCAGTAAATCAACTGGCTGACCTTTTCTTGCTAGCGGGTGACATTCATGCGACATTGTATACTGGTTCAAAAGCAATGCATAGTCATATTCTAAATATATTCAATGATGATGGTGGGAAGTTTAGCAAGTTTTCTGCAGCACAGAATGTTAAGATTACACTTCAGAGGCGATACCAAAATGTTATAGTGGATAGTTCTCGCCAAAAGCAGTTGGAAATGTTTCTCGGACTGAGGCTTTTCAAGCACCTTCCTTCCATACCTATGCATCCTTTGAAAGTAAATACATTCTTTCTCACAGTTATTTTCCTTGGTTGATATGCACATATGTATTTATCTTTTCGGATGCTTTTATTCCCTTTACCAATTTTCAGTTACTTTGTATATAATGTGTTCCCTTTCCTATTGCTTAAATTTGTAACACATTATATGGTTGTATAATATTATTCACATGTGATCGTTGCTTGATGGTTGTGTCCTGTGATCATAGTGTTACCTATTATTTATTTATTTGTTTTCATGTATTCATTATTTTAGTTGAGGAAGATTACAAACAGAGAAATATATATTCGGAATATAGCAATGCGAAAGTCACATTTATATCTGACTCACTTGACCTTTCATTTAATTGTGTTCTTTAAGGCTAAACTTTCATGACCCCGGTATGCAGTAGGGAATACTTTGTTCTAGATCCTCATGTTCTGCAACATAAATAGATCTAGTTTTTCATTTGTTTTTAAATTCTTTAAAGTGTGAGGCAAGGTTGTAATTTTGTGTCCTGGTACTATACCGGTCAGTCAGGGCTCGGACTGGTATCAGGACCATACCAGTGTATGGACATTCGATACACAGGTATGTATCAAGTTTCAGAAAAAATCATGAAAAAATCTGAAGAACTTGAAAAGAAACTGCCTGGTACTGAACCTACACCGGTGATACAGGCTCTGTACTGGGTGTACCACTCGGTCTACCCTGACCTGTGTACTGGTAAGTTGTCAGAGTGGTAAACACCATGCACTATGCTGTTCCAGATGGTAAACCTTGGTGTGAGGATAGATTTCCATTGTCAATCTAGCATATGTAAACCTTGGTGTGAGTAAAGATTTCTATTGTCAATCTAGCATATGTAAACCTTGGTGTGAGGAAAGATTTCTATTGTCAATCTAGCATATGTGTGTACTTTGAGCTTAGTCAGCTTTGGGATCATTTTATAGTTCTGAGCTTTAGAAGTTTCACATGATATATTCTGGCAGTTTGTAAAATATATGCGCATACTTCCCTTTGTATTTAGTGCATAATTTTGGGTGGATATTTGTTGTACTAAATATACTATATAAAACCATCAAGTGGGCATAATGATGAAATGATAAAACTGCTAGTCATAGGTGCCCAGCAAGCCAATCACGTGAGTGATGACACGTGTGACTTGATACATAATCTTTTTGCTTATTATATTTTGGCGTATATCACTTTATAACTATTGCATATATGCATATATATATTGTGATATCCTTGGATTTGTGCAATGTGAATCGGATCGTGATGAGATCACGATAATGAGATCGATTCACCTTTAAACATATATCCTAAATAATCCCGGTCATAGATTACTCGAGAGGGACATCGTGATAACCGGATAGACTGGTGTGCTGTATACCCGTCCATATGATGGATGCAGCTGGTCTCATAGCTGCTCGTGTAGGGACACTAGAGATACAGTACAGGAGCTCATTGGAGAATAAGTTCACTGATTAATCCGCTTACGGAATGCTGGATGGTTGATGATGCCTTATTGTCAAACAGCGATTCCGTAGTCTTAGTGGTATATCTGGTCCTTAGACTTGAGACACCAAGGATGTCCTGTATGAGTGCTCCACTCTTTGATACCAGACTTATAGGTTTGGCTGTCCCAGATCTAGTACAGCTGGTCATTGGGAGTGGTAGTCGACCTTACGAGGGCTATTGTGTGTCGATAGAGGATCATCCACTCTTGACGTCATGAGAGGAATATCCCATGTGTTCTTGCTCAGACAAATCCCTGGCCAGGGTCATTCGGGTTGAGAGAGAAAGAGTTCTCCGGGAGAATCCGATTAGAGCGAGACTCGAGTAGAAACCGTATGTGTCTGACAGCACCATGCTCGATATACGGTCTCTGGGATATTAGATGGATGAGGGACTATAGGTACACGGTAACTGAGGACAGACAGGTCCAATGGATTGGATTCCCCTGTATCGTCTGGGGACTACGGCGTAGTGGCCTAGTACGTCCGTAGTCGATGAGTCCAGTGAATTATTACAGAGATAATAATTCACTGAGTTAGAAGGAGTTCTGACAGGTATAACTCACGGCCAGCTCGATATTGGGCCTAGAGGGTCACACACATATGATAGGTATTGCGATGAGTAGAGATTCGGATTTGAGATATCCGACGGAGCCCTTGTCTTATTGGATGCAGATCCAATACCTACTAGGGGAGGACCCATTAGGGTTTGACAGGGGACCTCTATAAATAGGAGGGATTCAGAGCCTCATGGGCTAGAGCTTTTGCTTGCCTCTCCTATTCTTTTTCCCCTCTCCACCTCAGAGCAGGCCTGGAGTTTTGAGGAGTGTCGTCGCATCCCTGCTGTGTGGATCATCGCTAGAGAGGAGGACGCTTGACCTCCTTCACCCTCTCCTAAGGATCTGCATGGAAATAGGGATATACGATCTCCCTAGGTAACACAATCTACTCTATACGTAGTTTTTCAGTTTCGCGGATTTTGCGAACCAATCTTCGCACGACGACGAACATCTCTTTGGGAATCGGGGATTTTGTTTTCTTTTTCTTCCGCTGCGCATGTGATGTCGCCCCCAAGATTTCCAGACAAAAACCACTAACTAGTTACTAAATAGATTATTAGATTGTAAGATTCTTATAATCAGGTAAATATCCAACAGTGAGATGCATTAGTTTTGTCTATTGTGTATCAATGTTTAAAATTTCATGGCAGAGTTCATGTGCTAGTAACATATTGACATGATATAGTACCCAATACTGATAGGCAAGGGATTTATGCTGGCTAGTCAGGATCTGTTATAAAACAACACAGTCTCAGGCTCTCAATGAATCTCAATATGGTGTTAGAATCCCATGAACTGGCATGTGTTTTGATATAATCTATTGTACAAGATGTATTGGGTAAATCTGTTGAACTAGCATCGAGAGATATCTATTGCACTCCTCAAGTTAGTTTAGTTGATAATCTTATTTACAAATTTTTTTTTATCATTTTTCTCAAAATTTCTGAGGTGATGATCTTGATAATTTGTTGAATTAATAACTTATAGTGAATGCATTACTTATTCCTGAATGACTGCCCTAAAATTCCAAGTAAATATTGGAATCTATACTTCTCTCAAGCAGTAATATGTTCGCTTAAACATGAAAAATTTGCTCAATTGTTTCATTCAGGTATTATCACGGCCATCTGGATGTTTTCTAAAACCAATTCCGACTGTCCTGCCAACAACTGACAATGGTTCTAGTCTCCTCAGTTTTAAGAAAAAGAACCAAATTTGGGTATGTTATATTCATTTTTGGTGGTCTGGGTTCTAGATATTTCTAGTACAGAGGGCTTTTGTTTAATTTTTTCTGTTAATTACTACTTTGTAGTGTCATTTGAGCTAAACAATTCTTATGTTGTCACAGGTGTGTCCTCCTGCTGCAGATGTTGTTGAACTTTTTATCTATCTTGCAGAACCTGGCCATGTATGTGAAATTCTTCTAACAATATCACATGGTGCAGATGATTCCACTTATCCAGCTACTGTTGATGTTAGGACTGGATGTAGTATAGATGAGCTTAAGCTTGTTCTTGAGGTTAGTTTTCTCATTCACAAGCCTTTTATGCTGTAATGTTTTGCTAAGTGTTTCCTATGAAATGTTTGGCCAAAATTGTTTTCTTTTGTGAAGATTGTCTTTAATGTAATCTTGAAATGATTCAAGCAATATTAAAGCATAATGTGCCATACCTATGCCAGCATGGTGAGTACTTGACCAAATACCTTGCTATAGACAGTTTGGACCATTAGGATTTTAATATCACTAAGAGAGGGGTGAACAGTGCTAGTGTAAAATTTGATTGTCTTAGTTAATCCGAAGTAGAAGCAAGTATAAGAGGATCAATATAACCAAGCATATATAACCAAGTAATGTTAGAAGATAAAAGTGCATATGGTCTCATAGTAGTTCGATCTTCCTGACATGTTCATTCTTGATTTCTTTTTCCTTGGGACCATCAGCTTTATCACGACTCAGGCCTGATGGGCTAACTGACCTATCGATTTCGTTTGGCCCAAACCACTGATCAAAATGTTTAAGTTGAAATTGATAGTAGTACACTCCAGTGATTTAAAAAGCACTAGGCGCCACGGTCCAAAAACGCCCGAGGCACTAGGCGCTTGCCCGAGCGAAGTAAGACGCTAAAATATAAAAAATATATAATATAATTATTTAATTTTTAAAATAAAAATATGCTATTAAATTAATCTAATAAATACAAATACTATTACTAGTATACGGTTAACAGTATACTATCGAAAGAGGAGAAGAGTGTAAGGGAAGAGTCGGAAGACCGAGGGTGTTGACTGAGAAGAGTGGGAGCGGCAGCTGCGAGTGATGACAGTGGCAGCCGCAGCAGCGACAGCGGGAGCGGCAAGCGGCGACAGTGGCACCGGCAACAACGAGCAAGGGGAGCGGCGAGTGGAGATAGTGGCAACGATAGCAGCGAGCAACGACAGCAGCAGTGGGAGCGGAAGCGGCGAGTGGAGACAGTGGCAACGGTAGCAGCGGCAACGGGAGCGGCGACAGTGGGAGCGGCAGCGAGCAGCGGCGGTAGTAGCGTGAACGGCGAGCAGGGTTAGGGTTGGGGAAGTCACGCTGATATCGATGCTTTAGTTGGTTCGATTGAACCAACTAAAGCATCGGAGACCGAACCAGACCTCAAATGCTGGTTCGGTCGCCTGGTTTAACCCAGGCGCTCACCCGAAGCGCCCGACGCCTGGGCTCTGGCGAGCGCCCGAGCGCCTAGGCGAGCACCCGAGCGCCTTTTTAAATCACTAGTACACTCATCAGATCCTTATAAGCAAATCTTAATCTTGTCCACTTCCGATGTGAGACTAACTAATTTGGGTGTTACAATCTCCCCCACTCATGAGCTTGACGTCCTCGTCAAGCATAGCCTAGATCAAACCCTAGCATGGTGCATGTGAAGTATAGCCCAGTGGTGGCTCCATGTCGTGATGAGCCCTCTGACTCCATCCATGGGTAGCCCTTTCCTACTCGAGCCTTCTCACCATGCCCAAATACTAGGTTAACTCTGATACCAAATATCACGACTCGAGCCTGATGAGCTAATTAGCTTATTAACTTCGTTTGACCCAAACCACTGGTCAAAATGCTTAAGATGAAGTTGATAGTAAATTAGTAGTACACTCATTAGACCCTTATAAGCCAATCTTAATCTTGTCCACTTTCGATGTGAGACTAATTGGGGTGTTACAAGCTTTCTTTGTGGATTTGCTTTCAATGTGTGAAGATCAGCTATTCTTTACAACTTTCTCGTTTTTGAGACTTAGGAATAAACCTTAGATTTGAATACTTAAACTTTCATAAATGTCTTACACCTTCAATAACTTAGTAAGATGACTCAGACTCAAGAAGGTGGGAATAAACATTGGCAAGGCTTATAATCGAAGATTTTTAACACTTAAATAACTTAAGGGATTTTTCCACTCGTTACGCTTGGAAGGAATATTTATAGGCCCTAAAAACCTTAAAATCGGTAAGAATATAGTGATAGACACTCTTAAAGCCATATTAGTGGTACCACCATCGTTACTGGACTATTATCCTATAGTGAATACGAGGATCAAACTATATATCAACAGTTTAGATTTCACCTTTTCTAGGTTAGATTCTGTAGTAAAAGATCCTATATCCATTCGGTGGGAAAAAAAATAATATAGTTTGATCAAAGTGTAGATTACATGCTTTATAAAAGCAAAGTTTTAAAGATCAGCTTCTATGGCCACATATGCAGATCGGTCAAAAATCCACACGTTATATACCATATATTGCTGCCCACATAATTGGATCGCATATGATGTATGTGGCTTCATCATATGCATATGCCCCCACAAATGTAGATATATACATGCCTAATTATATAGACTTATATTTAGCTAAATTGTACACACCCAATTATATAAACTTATAAACTCTTACATCTCATATTCGATAGCATTTAAAGCTATTCTTAACTCTTTAAATGAACACACACAGCTTAGAATTCAAATGATCAGAGGAGTCATATGAAATGAAAAAAACAATATAGTGGATAGAAGAGATGAAAGCAAGGAATACAAGAAAGTCATAAAAAACACATAAAAAATAACTCAAATTTGAATTTCTCTATTTTCGTGTACAAAATATGATGGATAGTTCCTATTGAATCTCATATTTTGATGATGAAATCGGTTGATGCTTGAGGAATGTTTTGATCATTTTTCCTTTTCCTGTGTCCTTATCATGAAAGTTGAGTAATTTTATTATTGTTTTAATGTTATTCGTTATTGGTTTTTGTTCCTGCAGGGTGCATGTATACCAAGGTCTCCTGATGGGACAAACGTGTCCATCCCTTTGACTGGAAAAGTTGATTCCAAGGATTTAGCTGTCACTGGAAAGAGCTCACATGCTCAAGAAGGTTCCTACCTGCCTTTGTTGTTTGACTATGAAGAATTGGAGGGAGAATTGAACTTTCTAACTCGCATTATTGCACTTACTTTTTATCCATCTGTTCCTGGAAGGCCTGTTACTCTTGGCGAGGTATCAATACTGGATTTGTAGAATTGAGCTACTTGTTAGCAAAAAGGAAATTTTTTGTGTATGATTTTTCTTTAGTTCTTGCAATTATGGACCTTTTGTCTTTATAGGGACTTGAACTAAAATAGAAAGTGGTGCACCAATGAAGATTTATCTGACACTTGTTGTTGGAGCAATAGTAGTCTTTGTTCTTCATTTTTGGTGCTTTTATTGTCTGTTTAAAGTCATGCATCAAACAGAATTTCCTGTACCAGTACATAATATGCTTCAATATGATGGTGTATTTTACTTGAAATTCTTGCAACTTTTGGCTAATTTAGACAAATAGAAAATCTGCCATCATTTTTGTTATTGTAAAGCTATGGCCAAATATTTTGTTGGATGAATGAACTACTTTTGTCCTAAGAGAATTTTGTTACTGAAAATGTTGTTGTTATCATTATATTTCAAAATTACTCTAGCTTGCTTAATTTGGGGGAATTGAACTGAAAAAAGTTGGGTAGTTGATGAGCTGCACTTTCTTATTACTTGTTATCTAGATTTGCTCAAACTCTAGGAAAACTTTTGACTGTAATGAGTGTGAACTGGACAAATATTGGGCAGTCTCCCTGACAAATAATTTTACCTTGTTATTTAGGTGAAATGCTTTTGCGCCTGAAGTTTCCTCTGACATTGCAATACCTCACCAAGTCATGTTAGGTTTTCCTCTGATGTTGTAATAGTCTAATAGCTCCTTGAGTCATGTCAGGTTTGTTTAAGGGGCACCCCTATTTGTGAGGTCGGAACTAGTGTGTTGATCAGTGAAGGTTGTGAAAATAGATGAGACAAGGTTCTTAATTAGAAATAGTGATTGAGGACCCGAAGAGACCAACTTCCATAATGCTAGCTGTCCTTAATAAGAATGATTTTTATGTTTTCTTGTAAAATGATTTCTGAAAAGTTAAATTTTACATTGTTTTTGCAAATAGCTTCTATCGAAATATTAAAAGTGACTAAAATCCAGGTTTGAATAAAATTGCTATGATTTTACTCATTCCTTGTAAGCTTCTATGTTGTTAAACATACTGCTGTATAAGGATATGTGTTCTGTGCATTTTTGAGCCACTGATTTCAATAATCATGTTCTTCTAGTTGTCTCCGATTATTTTTTTATCAACTTAATATTTTGCAACTAAACATGGACCTCTTACAGATTGAAGTGCTTGGCGTTTCTCTTCCATGGACAAGAATATTTACTGAGAATGTCGTTGGTGCTAACTATATCAAACTTCTCCAAGAAAATTCAAGGCAGAGTAACACTTCTCAACAAGGCTCTGATGTAAATGTCACCACAAACCCCTTTTTGTGCAATTCGAACGATATCTCTGGTTCATCTTCATCTAATGGAGGTGGACGACCAGCTCAACAAAGTGCTACCGACAATCTTATTGACCTGCTAACTGGAGATCTTATAACTTCTTCTCAATCAGAGATTTCAAGTATAACAGAAAATTCTCAGTTTAACAGTCAAGATCCGCTCGACCTTTTTGGGGGTTCTGTTGCTGATAACCTTTTTCGAGCTCCTGATAACACAGAGAGTGAGTCCAAAAATGAACCAGTCAAAGAATTCGGTGGTGTTCAACATTACATTGATATCTCCACATCCCTTTTTGGTTCTAACAAGGTAAGGTAGCAAGCTAACCTTTTGTGTGATAACTATTTTGCAATTATTATTATTTCACTGTCATTTGTGGCATTAACATAAGGGGCATCATTTGTTTGCAAGACTTTCAGTTAGTGACCTATGCCTAGCTTGTGCAATGATGCCTAGGAAAGCACATACGAAGCTTTTACTAAAACTAAATGAATTATAGCAAGTTAACTCTCTCTCTCTTTTTTTTCTGAATTTTGCTTTAATAATCTAAATGTGTACTTTGAGCCAAAACTCAAAAGTAACTCTTATATATTTGTTTTCTTTCTCTCTCTTTTTTAATTACTGTGACTTTATGTCTTTGACATTCTTTTTAGAATGAAATCAGCAGCATGTTCATAGATAGTGCAGACGATGTTTAAGGGGGATGCACACTAAATGTAATCATGCTCTTTTTAACTTAACTGGTTTATAAATATAAAATTGATAAAATTGCTGGTTCATTTACATCATGAGTAACTAAGCAAGAGGCAGAAGGTCTCTATGTTCTTTGCCTGTTTCACAATTTTTAACTCTCTCTACTAAGAACTTGAGTAACCTAGGCCAACAACGTTCTCTATTAAGAACTTGATGGACTTTCGTGGTCTTGGAAAAGATCAATTTTCTGTTCAAGTTAGTAAACATGCACTTTCCATTCTGCTATATTGTATGCCTTTCTTCTGCTTTCTGGCTGATTTAAATTGTGGCATTCAGCATCCCCTGATTTGCAGGATGAGATCAGAGATCACAGAAGGATAGTACCTGGAATTGGTGTATTGGTTTTCAAAGGAGACCTATTTATTTTACTTTGCTTTGTATGTGGTTGTTGAGGCTTTTAAAGGTGATAAATTTTGTGGAGAATAATGGAATATTTATATAGGAGAAAAAGTTATTTATAGTTATTTATATAGGACAAAGTTTTTTTTGTCTCTGATGATCAAGGGAAAATCTGTAAGAAGAAAGCTTCAAATGTTTATATCATTAGAAATGGACATTCTGTGTATTTGTTTATGAACAAGTGACCATTATCCCTCTTATTTTAAACAAAGGGGTTATTCAGAAGGAACATAGTTTTGCCGACTTGTCTTTTGACTTCTACTCAGCTTGGTCAGATTTATTTTTATATTTTTTCTTTTTCTGTCTACCACTTTGCTTAGCCATTCTTGTTAATACATAGTAAGTTGAAAGATTACACTACTGGAAATAAAAAATGCTTATATTCGATTGTTTTGTTTCTCTTTAAAAAATTTTTATTGTTCCTGTTTAAATAGCATACCTGGCTTTCTGTTTAAGTTGTCATTCTATAGGTTCTAGAAAAAATGAAGCTGTGCTGACTGCTGAGCATACTTGGTAGTTCTTACTTGGAACTTTCACCATGTCATAATTTTTCTGCAATCATTGCTTTGTTAAAGTTATGTATCTGGAATAGTTTCTCCATAGTCCAATTACATATTAACACTTATATTACACTATTTTCAGGGTGGAAATTTTGACTTTATGCAATCGTTGAAGCTTGAAATAGAACGCCTTCGTTTAAATATTTCTGCAGCTGAGAGAGACAGAGCTTTATTATCTGTCAGCATTGATCCTGCAGCAATAGATCCAAATCGCTTACTTGATTACTATGACCTGGTAAGCGTATGTAGTTATGCAGATAAACTAGCTTTGCTGGCCCAAACTGCATATGAAGATAAGGTTAATGCTTCCATTGGGCTTGAACAAGTTGATGATGATATAGATTTCTGGAATATTAATGAATTTGGTGAAACATGCTGTGGAGCTGCTTGTGAAGTCCGTGCTGAAATGACTCCTACAGGAACCTTTTCCGATGTTTCATCTAGTGGCATGTTGCCATTGCTTCTGGAATGCACTATATGTCAAAGAAAGGCTTGCAAAGTTTGTTGTGTTGGGAAGGGAGCAAACTTCCTGCTTGATAATGATTTCAAAGAGGTGAAAATCTACAATGGTTTATCAAGTCAGACTGGATCTAATCATGGTGGGCAAAATGAAGGTTCCTACAGAAGCCATTCAGCTCTTGATGACGGAGTTATCTGTAAAAATTGTTGTAGTGAAGATATTCTTCAAGCATTAAGTGTGGACTACATTAGGGTTTTATGTACCTTGCGGAGAAGAGCTCGTACACACAATGCTGCTCGTTGGGCCTTGGGTCAAGTTGTTGGACCAGTGTTAGATAGTCTATATAATTCGTGGCAAAGCATAGAAACTGGCAAGAGACAGTTAAGGGCACTACTGAATGGAGCAGAGTCCCTTGCTGAATTTCCTTATGCAAGCCTATTGCATCAGGTATCTTGAAGTCTGTCTCTTTCATGTTTAAAATTTAATTTTCAAGTTATATGGGAGAAGATGTTTCAAATATGTTTCACTTAAATATGAGATGTAAATGGTTTCTGAAGGTAATTTGGGTCCTTGGGTGTTATAATCTTGAAAGAAAAGTGAAAGAAGTAAATCTTGGGGATGTAAAACAATGCGGAAGTAATTCTAGAATATTATATCATTCTAGAATTACTTCTTTCATGAATTTTTAGCAGTAAAACCATGCGAAAGGGGTATTTCATAACATACACCATAAACTTCGGTCTTGTTCTAGTTATGCTGTTTTGACTTACGTGTTACATGTTTGTTGGACTTGGAGTAACATGTATTAGTAATATTTGAAGGATTACATGCCTCTAACATGCTCAACTGAGGCTTCTATCTTAAATGATTGCTTCCTTATCATATTTAAGCTCGCCAGTAAGGATCAAAGATATACTTGTTGAATTAAAGGTAAAATAGTCAAATATTATCATGGTTTGAATATGTCCTCTTTTATCTGATGGCATTGAAGAGACTGCCAGTTAAGCTCAATTGAAAAAGCCACTTGATTTTTCTGAAGTCAATGACTATCTCTGTCTTGTATGATCACTTGCCTTTGTTGGCAAGGGCAATGCTAAGACCCTAAAGTCTTATTATAAAATGCTTTGATACCAAATGATAGAACCCTAAAGTTTTATCGTAAAAGAAATAGAAGAAAAGGGGATGATCACTTCGAGGCGATCGGCCTCCTTGATCATTTCGAGGGGATCGGCCTTCTTGATCGCTTCGAGGGGATCAGCCTCCTAGGGTTTGTCATAACAATGAAATAATATTTCATTCATTGATTGCTTGATTCGTTGATTAATTTAAAGAAAGAGTTACATCACTATTTATAGAGTTCCACCTAGAGTCCATCAGGACTTGGACTCTTAATAATAATTAAATATTAAATAAATTTTTACCCGGCTCTAACTGAACTAAACTGACTCAATAAACATTATTCAAAAACTCAGACAAAGGGTCCTAACAATTCCTCCCTCTTCAAATCAGCCTTGTCCCCAAGGCTGAGCAGCATCAAACTCGGGGAGCTTCTCTTTCAGCACTTCAGTCATAGGCTATCTGCAACGCATTACAATCCGTTGATCAAGTAAGTATGGTCTCCACTTTTTGATAGTGTAAGCAACAAGTTGGTCTTTCAGTGTAGTAATCATTGCAAGAAACTCCTGGCCTTGTATAATCAATTTTTTCTTTGAACATTTGCTATCACAAGTTAAAATCCGTCCATCAGCGATCTTTACTTCGAATATGTCACAGCCTTCAATGTAGTAAGCTAATCGGGCTGCAACTTTCCTGTGCTACCAGTATCAATCAGAACTATAACATGCTGATGTTCCAGAGTTCCACCAACTTTTATAGTTTGCGGGTTAGAGTAGCCGGTTAATGTATGCATCGTATGTATGGTAGATCCAACATCTTCATTAGAATCTATACCTTCATGATCAGAGTCCACATTCTTAGCTTTCGGTTCCTCTCCAATTGGTTCCATCATCAGAAGTTGCCCTTGTTTACATCGGTTCTCCATACTCCACTTTTCATCATAGTACAAACCCCTTGTTGATATTTCCTTGCTAATTTTTTTCTCGTGTAGATGTGCGAATGAGATCGCAGCTATCATAGTGCTGGGTTGACAAGCCTTAACTTCACACCGGATATCTGGATTAAGTCATTCAATAAATATACCTAGAAGTTGTCGTTCCGACCAATCTCTAGTTGATTTGACAATCTTTCAAACCTACTCTGATATTCTAGCATTGTAGAAGTTTGACAAATTTTGGCAAGCTGGCAATCAACATTCTCATATTCTGATGGGCCAAAGCGAACAAGAAGCCCTCTTTTGAACTGCTCCCACGAAGGAACTCCGTGGAAAGTTTCATACCTATCGTACCATTGGATTGCATCTCCATCGAGCTGCGGCTGTTTAATGTATGCATCGTATGTATGGTAGTTGCCCTGTTTCGATCGCCGTGAGGAGGGGGGCAACCAGCGGCTGCGGCTGCGACCCGGGGGGTTGGGGGGGGGGGGGGGGGGGGGGTGAAGGTTGACCAGATAGGCTTCAGAGGGAAGAAGATGTGGTTATGGCGGTTACGGCGCAACGAGGAGGGGAGGTTGCCGGCTGGGGAGCAGCAACAGCGGTGGTCGAGCGGCCGAGAAGTAGCGGCAGCGGTGGAGGAGGAGTCAACGGTGTCACGGTTGGGAACAAGGGCAACCGGTGAGTTGCCCTGTTTCTGTCACTGCAGAAGGAGGCGCTGGTGACGCTTAGGGATCGCGTGCGGTTGAGGAAACGACGGTGGCTGCGGTGGTCGTGGTTGCCTTGTTTTGATCGCTGCGAGGAGGGATGGTCGAGCGACTGCAGTTGCAACCCAAGGGGAGGCAGCGATGGTGGTGCAGTTGGGGGTAGCGCCACCAAGGGCTCGCCACTACGGTGGTTGTGACGGCGCGGATGGAAGGCAACGATCCCTATGTGGATCAAACCCTAGGAGGCAGCGAGGGTCGCGGCAAGGATCGACGGGGGCTGCAGCAACAGAGGAAGCTCTGTTTTTGCAACCGTTGCAACGAGGGCTGAGGCAACCGACGGCTGCGGCTGCCGACCTTCTCCTTCTTTCTATTTTTTTTTTTTTTGAGATGATGATAACTACAGCGAGAACAACGAGAACGCCGAGGATCGCTGCTCTGATACCAAATGCTAAGACCCTAAAATCTTATCGTAAAATGCTCTGATACCAAATGATAAGAACCCTAAGGTTTTATCGTAAAAGAAATGGAAGAAAAGGAGGCCGATCCCTTCGAAGTGATCATCCCCTTTTCTTCCATTTCTTCCATTTCTTTTACGATAAAACCTTAGGGTTCTTATCAGGCAATCATGTGGCTCTAAACAAGACATATTTGTATATTTATTGGCTATTATAGATAGTGAAAGAAGCTTTCTTCTATTCTCCCACATCCTGAGAGACTTATGAATGTAGGGACCTAGGTATATAAAGAGATCTAATGGATCGATTTAGCCCTTGCAAATGGGTAAGCTCCTTGCATATGTATGTATATTGATTATGAATATGTCTCTTAGAAATGGAACAAAATCTGTAATACTGTGCCGTCTGATTTGATACAGGTGGTAGGTATGGGTGATATTTACTGGTTCAACGGTTATCAGTACCCGGATCAGGTATGATGGGATGCTTGTACCGGATCTGTACCGGGTGGTTCAGGGCCTTACCACTTGGTGCACCTAGTACAGGGTCGGTACCATTCACATAGGATCAGTTGCATTTGGTACACAAGACTGTACGGCACACAGTCTCTTGTTTTCGTTTTTAAACCTCTTTTAGATTTTTTTGAGTAGGCTCTATGTCATACAGTTTCTTTTTTTGATTTTTTTTGCAACTTTTTTAGATTTTTTTTGAAACTTGATATGTACTGACATGCCGAGTGTGGATGCACCCGTATAATACAGTATTGGTCCGAGTCCTGACCCAGACAGTGCTGGTACATGAAATTGCAAACCTTGATTTGAAGACCCCTACCTAGAAATGGATGGATAAGGGAAAAGTGAGCCTTCCACCCTTTTGAGTCGATTCTCTTCTTTCTTGTATACAGTCCTTTTCTTAATCATACTTTTGTTCTCTCACCATTTTGCATAGATGACTTGGCCTCTTGTTGGATCCCACTTTCCACCTATATAAATATCAATCTGAGTAAGGATTTTAATTCAGTAATGGGCCTTATGCAGGTCACAATCTAAACCAATGTGGTACACAAAGGAGAAAGGGAGAGGGGAGACATGCTTCTTGTTCTCCTATTCATCTTTCTCTTGTTCTCCTACTCATCTACTCTAGTATTAATGTATTTGAGGCCCTTGAATAGCTACCATGACAAGTGATTTTTTATGTGGTCATGTGAGGGTAAACACAACTTTGGACAACTTGACTATGGACATCGTGACTTGTTTGAAAGCTAACTAATTGATTGATATCATAATAAATTTCAACCCTTTTGCTTCGATTTACTTGTGGTTTAATAAATCTAGTGATGTATAATCTGATTTAAGGTGATTTCTGTCCTAGTCCTCGCTTGGACAAATTAGTAATGGCCATATTGGACTGTGTATCATGGGACTTAATTCTTGGATATTAATATGATTTATAGGGTTAATTCCACTTGAAAGACGAGCTTTGCAAATTTCTACATGAGCTCAAGTTTGAGAGGAGAAATTTTCTTTTGACCATTCTTCAAAAATAAATTGTTAAATATTCTCATTGAGTCAATCCCTGTTCCAAATTAACATGCTTTTATCGAGTCAAGTCTTAATTGATGGAGTCATTTCTTCATTTTATCCCTATCTCAAAAGGCTTATATCCTTCTGATTAGATTAACCACATAATTACAGTGCGAAACACCTCCAACACAGTGCGGAAACATAAATAATAGGAAAAAATAGCATGGAACTAAAAATGTTAAGGAAAAGAAAAGATGGCAGGAAAACTGGGAAGAAGCAAAAAAACTGAAGAATTGAAAAGTGATAATGAATGAAGAGGGAAAAAGTTAGAAAGAAAATTGAGAAAATGAACAGGAAACCAGAAAAGCACCAACGAGTAATATGTGGAACAAATTAACAAAATGAAAGTCAAAACAATGAACATTAAAGGGAAACATAAATGGAGGAAAGCATAAAAGAATTATAAATGTGAATAAAAAGAAAAGAAGGCTTGTAAAGTGGGAAGAAGCAAAACAATGAAGAATTGAAAAGTGAGAATGAACAGGAAACCAGAAAAGGGCCAAAGAGTAATATGTGAAGTAAATTGAAAAAAATGAAAGTCAGAACCATGAAAACAAATGACAATACAAAAATGAAATAAAAAGGAAAGTTAAGAAGTCACAGAACCAAGGTTCCTTAAAAATGAACAAGGTTCATGGACTTCTCTAATACATAAGATGGAAATGATTATAGTATAGGTTCCACTAAAAGTCTGAGATGTCTGCAATAACAAAGAGCTAGATTGGCCCTATTTCAATCATGCTAATTGCTAAGATAATGGGATGATTATCATCCTAGTGAAATCTATAGGTTCCTGAAGGAGTATTACTTCCAGGTCCGTAGGCCTGGGCCTTGTCTCAAGTTTGCTGAATGATATGCAGTTGAGTTTGGACCCTATCAATAAGTTTGGATCACTAATTTGAAGTTTTAAATATCGGTAAGAGATCAACAAGAACTGGTTGAGGTTGATCAGTTAGGTTTGGACTAGTATTATTCTGCCCATTTATTCAGATAACCAGTAATTTGTAGCTTTGGCTGCAGGAAGTCTGGGTCTTAAACAATACTTCATGTAGATGAACCTCCATTACTTCTTTCAATTAAAGTAGCTGTCAGCCAACCTGCCTTTTGGCTAAAAAATTGCATGTCTGTTGTTTTTCTTTAATGTCCTTCGAAACGTAGAACATCTCATGAATGCCACAGAATCTATTTCAATCTTGCTATCTTGCTATTTCCTATTTCACTTGTTAAGAATTTTTGAAATTCCAAGATTTCTACTTTCAACTATTGAAATAAATTTCATTAGGTCTTTAACAAAAGATAATACTTCAGTCAGCTATATTTTTCTTCAAATTGGATTAGTATAGACAAGAAATATAAGGTTAAAACAGTGTCAGCTAGAGACTGCTATTAGGTCATCTTATTATACTCACTTTGTGCATGATGCTAAACAAATGATTTGCTACCTGATTACTTTTACATATGCATTTCTGCCCTCATTGTCCAACTTAGGTTGTGTGTTTTCTGAAGAGAACTCTGGAAGTCTCATCTTGACTTATAGTTGTTACTTTTCAAGTAGTTACATGTAATTGATCAGCATGTGTTTTGTAGGTGGAAACAGCTGAGGGATCTGAGCCATTGTTATCATTACTTGCGCCGCTTGGCATGGGTGAACATCATGGTTATTGGAGAGCACCCCCGAGTATGTCCACTGTTGAAATTTCAGTTGTTCTTGGAAGTCTATCAGATATTTCAGGGGTTGCCTTGGTTATTAGCTCTTGTGGTTACACAACATCTGACTGTCCTACAGTAAGATCTAACTGCTTTTCTTTTGCTTACAAGACCTTTTAGAACTATTTACCATATCTGGATGACATTTATGAGTATATTCCCTGGTATTTTTGCTTATGACTTACCTGATACCGCCTAACATCATTACATAATGTTTACAGCATAGTATATTTCATATCAATTAAACACTTGGCATGGATTGATTTGAATGGGATTCCAATAAAATGCAATTGCCACTATTTGGAACACACTGATTCACTGCTTCAGGTTTCTTAAATCCTAAGTTATTTAATCACAAGAGTCTCAAAAAAATTGAATTAGTGTTTTTTAACCATTTGAACTTATTTTTAAATAAACCTAGTATTTTATTCTATGTTACACTACAAAAATGTCTATCAGAAGCTAAACTTTGTTTGGTTGAACTGTAAAACATCAACTTGTATAGACCAATGGTTAAGACTAGAAAGAGCACCATCAACTTCCTCATCTGTTAGTCTATGGACACGACAAATATCCATTATCCTATTACATTAACTGAGAGGATGATGTGTGTGGTCAGGGAGAAACATGTAGAAGTGGTGTGAGAAGCTATTGACAGATTGCAAATTGCATATATTTTGGCAATTTCCATGTGGAAATATGGTAACTTGATGGTTAATATTAGGCAGAATATTGTAAGAAGATGATAAATGAACTATTTTTGGTGTTCTGATCTATTATACATGTTATGCTCTTCTGTAGAAATTCATATGCAAATAACTATTTCTGGTTAGGTGAAAAGATTTTGCCACCACTTGGGCAATTTTTGTCCTGTTCTCATGTAAAATCATTGTTAGGAATTGTAAGTATCTGTCACACAAAAATGCTTCTTGTTTATGGTTAATTTTATATGTAAAAAGGACAAGATATGACTGTTAGCTACTCAATTAAAGTACAATACCATGTTTGACTGGTACCATGATGTAACTTTGAGTATGGTTTTTGAACATCCTTGTAAAAGAAGCTTCAGAGGGAGAGTAACTAACCTTTTTAGACTTTAATGAGTTTTATCTTTCTTTTTTTGCTTTAGGTTTTCATTTCTACAAAACTGGTAATTATAAAATATTATGCTTCTTGAGTCAAGTATCACACTTTGGTATCTATTATGATGACCCTTTTTCTTAATTACAGTTTGTAATCATTTACTAAAATATGTTTTATCTTTATTGTTCTTAGAGATAAAGATGACTGTAATGTGAAATCTTGCTTTTCTGGTGATAATAAAAGTCACATATTAGAGTGATAAATTAGAAAAGAATTCAAATGATAACTACCATTATAGGAAATGTGGTATTTAATATATTTTTAAGTGTTTGCATATGTCAATAGTGGTTGTATTGGTCATTTAGTCAATTAAAGACAAGACTATGCTTGAGTTCATGAAAATTGATTTGTTTTTACTTTTTACTACTATATGGATCTTGTTTTGTGCAGTATTGAAGTATGGCTCGAACCACGTCTCGAAGCAGTCTTGTGCAGTTCACCCATTCTCTTTTTTATATATATTTTTTCTTTTTTCTTGAAGAAATTGCTGTTTCATATTTTATTCGTCCTTGCATATTTACCTTCTTTTTGTTAAATATTTCACTAACAAGTTCGGTGAACCTCCAGGTTCAGATTTGGGCAAGCAATACAATACACACAGATAAGCGCTCTTCAATGGGAATATGGGATTTAAAATCACTAATATCATCATCTCCACAACTTTATGGTCCTGAAAAGCTTAGTAGTGAGAAGGAGATCCCAAGACATGTGAAATTTGAGTTTCGCAATCCTGTTCGGTGCCGTATTGTCTGGATAAAATTGACTCTCCCACAAAGTGAGTCCAGCTCTGTTAACACTGAAGAAGAGTACAATCTTTTTTCGTTTGATGAAAATTTCACTTACAAGCCGAAACTCCCAGCTTCTGATGGTATTGTCAATAATAATCGATGCATACATGCAAAGCGGCTTATAGTCTTTGGAAAGTCTTTGAAAAAGGAGGTGGATCAGGATGCATCTTTACAGGTCCCTGAGATGATGAAAATTAGAAGTTTCTTAGAGAGATCTCCACAACTGAGTCGGTTTAGAGTATGCTCCTTGTTCCTTTTTTGACTGATAAAAGTAGATTAGTACTTCATAGCTCCACAATTGCTAAATACATTGCTGATTACAGCTCCTTTTATCTCTGTAGGTGCCTATTGAAGCTGAAAGGTTAAAAGATAATGACCTTGCGCTTGAGCAATTTCTGTCACCAAGTGTCCCTGTATTAGCTGGTTTCCGGATTGATGCTTTTAATGTCATAAGACCACGAACCACCCATTCACCTTTTCCTAAGTTGGATATTTGGGATTGCTCAACTTTTATGGAGGACAGGTACATACTGCCAGCAGTGCTATACATCCAGGTGTCTGTTGTTCAGGTAATCACTGTATCTTGTAGTAAGCACTTTTTGTCAAATTTTGTAGCTAAGTTCTTGTTTCTGGTGTTTTCTTAAGTTGTCAGCTATTTTAACTCTCTCTGATATAGTTTATCAATGAAGACTGCCTCTGTTATCTGTTTTCTTGTCTTTGGTTGCTAAATTGAATTTACTTGGCCTTCTATTCGGTGTATAGCAAGCATGATTAGTACTCTCTTGTTTATTGTCTCTTTGAACAAGATAGATACAGCTACCAGGTGTCACCATTGTTTGTGTTTCTAGATTGGTGGGAAGGCTTTGGACCAGGATGTTGATGTCAAGACCAACTGCAATAACAGTCAGTATTGTTCAAGTCAGTCATAGCGGTAGTGATATGAGAAATTCAGATGATTGCTTCAGTTAGAGACATAACATAAATATCTATAGAGCAAGATATTAAATTCGATGGAAAGGCAAAAAAAGAAAGAAATCTGGTAGACAGTCCAAATCTCATAATTATAACCTGTCGAGTCTATCTTCCCCAGAGTTTGAAAAGCAGCTCATTTCTTCATTTAATTTCTATAGCCCAGAAAACAAAATTCTTATGATGTTATGACTATTTCAGAATTGCAAAGCAGATTCAAAATAATTTGGAATTAGAATTGTATGATAAACCTCAATATGTGCCAAATTGCCACTGTCCGTCCCATGAAGCCTTAAGCAATGAATCTGTCAGGCATCCTGAAGGATCAGGGTTCTTCAAGACTTGTCTGCAGCTAGGAATCAGATTACATACTTAAATGATGGTTGATGTGATGATCACCACATCCTTATGCAGTATACAACTTTTGTTCGGATTTCATTTTCAGCCCACCTACTTGAAAAATCTATGAAATTTCTGGTACAATATAAAATAGCTTTTTCTTAATATTATTATATGTTGGTATTCTGACAATGTGTTTCTCTAGAAGTTGAAAACATGGAGAATGATGTATAGAGCATCTTTTACAACTTGTTAGGTATCAATACTAAAACTCTACCACTTTCTGCAGGAATCAAGAAAGTCTGTTGTGGTGGGGGAATATCGCCTTCCGGAAGTTAAATCTGGCACAGCTCTTTACTTTGATTTTCCACGCCCGTTACAGGCTCAAGTCATCGTTTTCAAACTACTTGGAGATGTCACTGCCTTCGCTGATGATATAGCTGAACAAGACAACACAAGCCTTCGAACACTACCATCAGCTTCAGGCTTGTCTTTATCAAATAGAATTAAGTTGTATTACTATGCAGATCCATATGAGCTCGGAAAATTAGCGAGTTTATCTGCAATTTAGTTGCATTTCATGTAGATAAGGACACCAAATGACATCCCATTTTCAAGCTAAGTTGATTTGGCTTCTTGTAGAGTGAAAAACCAATAATTACGTAAGATATACAGCTGAGGCTTTTTTTATTGCTCAACTTCTGTTCCTGCAGCACTACATCTGAGAGAATAGTGCCTGCAGTTTGGATCTTTTAAGGTAGCAAGAGCAGAGCACGCAGCTGCAATAAGCTTTACCAAATAGCAAGATTTAAGCATGTACATCCAAACATGCTTCCTTCACAAATATCATATCATTTTGTCTTGTAAGGTACTACAACCAAGTTTATGATTCGGTGCAGTTGACATTATACTTTGACAAATGACTTGAGGAAAATAATGTAGAATCAGCTGAAGTTTAGTCTCAATATTTCCCACAAGAATAAAATCCTAGATACACTTTACTTGAAGCTTCATCCCATAAATTCTTAAACATATTAGCTAGTAACTGGTAAATACTTTGGTTTGGGATCAAATCTAGTTTTCTATGGTGCATATACTTCGTAATAAAAGAAAATGACATATTTAATTCATAAGTGGATATCATGAATGGTTGCGTGGCAAGTAATAAAGCTTTCAATCCTCTTTTGAGGATCCGCGGAGTATAATACTTTTGGTGTCTCCTTTTACCACCGGACTCTTCGATGCGATTGCTGTTTCGGATCGGATATGCAATCCATCTCTGTATGATAACAAAAATATATCACATAAATTTATTATAAATGATGTTTCAAGTGAATATACATAATATGAAGGCTGGATTGAACGTGAAGAAGAATGGTAGCTTGATGTTGTTTTTGGGAACCGCTGCGTCCAACCCACTGTAAACTAAAACGGTGATCGCCCCGCCACTTGTTTCTCTCTTTTTCCGGTCGAAGGTTTCCACCCGCGGCAATTCAATTCTACGAACACCTTGTCTACGTTGACTCTTTATATATTTGATCCTCTCGTTCAGAACACGCGCGATGGTTTCAATCCTCCTCCTCCTCCCAACTGATTCGCGGTAGCAGTAGCCGGAGCTCCAATGGGAAAGGCAGAGGGCTCCTCCTCCGGCGATGGCGGCAACGCGAAGAGCCACCGGATATGCGCCTGGGCGGCCGTTGTCGCCCTGGTCGCCGTCGCCCTCGCAATCGCCGCAGGCTCCAGAAACGCCCCCGAGATCCCTGACTCCGCCACCGGCAACAAGTCTTGTGAGTGCCTCCCGGTAGGTTTCCTGCTTAAAGGTTTGATTTGGCTTGATGGGATTTGTTCCATGGGGGCTGATATCGGTGTGAGACGACGACATCGTAGGGATCCAGGAGCTACACGGGCTTGGTGGAGGACTGCTGCTGCGACTACGAAACGGCGGATTCGCTGAACGAGCAAGTGCTGCATCCGATACTCCAGGAGCTTGTGAAAACTCCCTTTTTCCGTTATTTTAAGGTACTCCGGTGGAATTCGTTCCTTCCTAGTCTTTTTTTTGTTTCTTAGGCTTCTTTTCTTGTGTGCTTGTATATTTATATATCCAATCGGATCACTTCGAAACCTCGTTAGGATTAATGCCCATGGCAGCAACAAATCTCTCTCTCTCTCTCTCTCTCTCTCTCTCTAACAGCTTTAAGATGTGGTAGTGAACTCTACTTTATGAAATGTTAGTGTTGATTTATAAAGAACACGTGCTAGTGAAATTACATGACAATTTCTATTGCTACTTTATGAGATATTAGTGAAGATTTATAAAGAACACCATCTATTATACTTATTAGAACTAAAACATTATGGACTCCTCATTGTGCTCTCTATTAATAGTAGGGGTTGGAACCTACACGAGCATATATTCCCTTTCTCACTGCGTGACATAGTCTTCCTTGGTCGGTGCTCTAGGTATTCAATTCACATTCCTTGCCAATGTCCTAATGTTTCCTCTAAAAGTTTCCACGGTTTATTGCATGCTATATTTTTCTTCTTCGAGTTAAACTCATCTATCTTGACATTCTTTAGTCAGAATCATTATCCAATGTGTTGTATTAGTTAAACTCATCTATCTTGACATTCTTTAGTCAGAATCCTCTAAACATTTTGCTTTTTGGTTGAGGGACAGTAGAATGTTTCCAGCCACCAGTAGGCGCAGTTATATATTCAACTGACCTCTCTTGTTTATGAGGCTATTCAGGCTATTCTCTTTACTCTCCCTTCTGTGCTTTCTACTACTTCTTATCCATTTGTATTAGTTGTGTGCCTTCAATTTTCTAATATAGCCTTACTATGATTGTATTTAGTATATTTCATGACATTCTTAGCTGTAAACTCCTAAAGCTTTTTGCCTTGTCCTAGAGTTTATTGATTTGATCTCTGATATAGTTATGGACTTCTAAGGCTGATCCTTTTGGTCATTTGTTGAGTAACTATTAATTAATAAATGTCTTTGATTACATCAATATTGTTCAACTGCATAATTTTCTCATTTAATGAACGTACTATCCCTAATTTGAGGAAAAATTTTGCAATGTGCTTTTATAGGTTGCCTAACCAATGTGCAGCTTCCGTCATCTTCTTACTTTGCATGCATTGTTTGAATAACACCATGATTTACTTGTTTGTACAAAAATAAATTGGTATCTAGTACAAATTCCATATCTTGATCTGTCCAGTCACTCTGTTATTTCCTATCGTGGCAGATATACTCAATTTTGGACTTGTTTGCACAACCTTTTGTATCTTCTTTTTTCTTATACCAAAATTTATGAGAAAAGTTTGGTAGTTGCTTAACATTTAAGAAACTATTGAGTTCATTTTACTGGTTAACAACAGAATTCATGATGTTGTTATTAACTATTTTGATTATTTGAATGAATAAATTAGATTCCTATTTATTGAACTTAATCTAAGATTTGGAGGAATTCGTTTTTCAACCAAAGCCCTGCCAAATATTCTGTCTTGACTGATATGCTTTCGTATATTTCTGGTTTCCTGCATCAATCGGTCTATATGTCCACCATTTTCTTCCCTTATGGAAATTCATTGTTATGCTTTTATAGTTATATGTTTCACATGCTTAGAGCTCTTCAAGTTTTTGCAACGTGAATCTTGTTTCTCAGAAACTGTTCTATTGTTGATTTGCTAGGTAAAATTGTGGTGTGATTGCCCATTCTGGCCAGATGATGGGATGTGCCATCTTCGGGATTGTTCTGTCTGTGAGTGTCAAGAAAGCGAGTTTCCAGAGCCGTTTAAGAAATCCTCCGGTGTGCTTTCTGCTGATGATGTGATTTGTCAGGAGGGAAAACCACAAGCTGCTGTGGATAGGACTCTTGATGACAAAATTTTTAATGGGTGGATTGAGATTGACAATCCCTGGACTTATGATGATGAGACTGATAATAGTACCCTCCAGCTCTGATTTACTATTAGATTCATTTTGTGTTTTTCGGTTGCTTTTCTTCCCAATTGTATTTGATTTTGCAAACTAGAAATTTATCGATGCATTTCATTTTCTTGCAGCTGCAATGACATATGTCAATCTCCAACTGAACCCGGAGAGGTACACTGGTTATGCGGGTCCATCAGCTCAAAGGATATGGGCTGCTGTTTACCAGGAAAATTGCCCACAATGTTAGTTATTTTGGTTGTTTATTTCCTTCTTATCCATACTTTTGTAATATTGTCTTGTTGTTTTTAACACCATGATTATGAGCATGCTCTGTCTAATTTTTATTACTAGAGTACTCTTTTTCATAATTGTTTCCTGTATCTCCATCCTTGTTAGTTTCTTGGTTATGGGGATAGCACAACTTAATAATTTTATGTATCTGAATAAACTATCAAGAAATAGACCATGCTTTGTACATAACATGTGAATTTATAGTATTTTTCATCAAACAAGTTTATTGACTGAGTTTGTGGTTTTTTTTTCTCACTTCAATCCAAATTTTATCTTGTATGACTGTGACATTGCTTGGTTGGGTACATAATGAAAGAAATCTCGTGTTGTACTACTACTATCTTTGTTATCTTGAACTTTATCCTTTTCAGATCCTTCTGAAGATCTGTGTCATGAAAAGAAGGTGATGTACAAATTGATCTCCGGGCTGCATTCCTCAATTTCAGTTCACATAGCTTCTGATTATCTCCTTGATGCATTTACCAATTTGGTAATTTTTTTCTGCACACTCCCTTGAGCTACCTGACTTTTTTTTTGATGTGCTTTTCATTAGTGATAATCTCAGGTGTACTTTCTTCTGAATGAATGCAGTGGGGGCAAAACCTGGAGTTGCTTTATGATCGAGTGTGGAAGCACCCAGATCGTGTCAGGAATTTATATTTTGTCTATCTCTTTGTTCTGAGGGCAGTGACAAAGGTAACCCATTCCAATCCCGCTAGTATAGTGGAATTAAATTCTCCATTTGCAGAAAGATAATTAATGTTTATGATATTTCTATATTTCTATCATCCTTAACTTTTATATCAAGTTTTGACCATAAGATTTAGTTTCAGACATGTGAAACATTGCTTAGTGCTTCTCAGACATGATATTATGGTTCATGATCATAATTTAATCTTCCAGGATATTGGAACAATAAAGAAAGTTTTACTTGAGGTTCCCCTTTTGTCAATATCAATGTATAAGCATGTGAGCTTTCACTCAGTGCCTCAAACATTATTTTCTTATAAAATTTCCTCCTTGGCCTTAAACAAATAGGATCACAGTGTGTTTAAAGTCTTGACAGCCATGGCCACTATAGAATGTCAGGAGGTTTAGGTCTATGCAGCCTTAGCCTCATGTGCAGTAAAATACTGTTTTCATGACTTGATTTGCTACCACTGTACCAAGGCTCACTCACTAGTAGGTGGGATGTGCATGCTGCAAAATAAAAATGGTCTACTGATGGAAGGAACTAATTTTTCGTGGTGTTGTTATTAGTAAGAAACATAGTCTTGATTTATTATCTCGAATTTTGCTATAGCACTAAATATTTGGGTTATATATGACGATGTAAATCCTGGTATTGACAATGTTTTATAGCAGTCATGCAATTATAACGCAAACAACCTTCTGCCTTGCCTAACAAAATGCAGAACTTTTTATTTGATTCAATTTGTCATTAAGTAAGACGTTTCTATGCAAGTAACCTTCTGTCTTCCCTAACAATATGCACAAACTTTCAGTTGATTTAATCTATCATCAACAAAGTGGGATCCTTTCCCTTCGCTGTGGTAACTGTACTGAATCCTTCTTTTTTCCCTTTGTTTTCCACTGTACTGTTGCCTCTTCCCAATCCTCTTGATATTTAACCCAAAAAGATTTTTGAATATATTAAAGTGGTTCTTCATCTACTTATTTGACATGATATTTTTCATTCCTTATTATATAGATCGTGGATTAATGTGGCATGCCATGCTAGCGGATAACTGACATGGGATTTCATGCCAGTCAGCAAGATTTTCTGTG
>NC_088334.1:50815000-50872500 GCF_036884655.1 Musa acuminata AAA Group | reverse complement strand
GCTTCCTATGGTGACTCTCCACACAGTAGCCCAGTGTGAAAGTTCCAAGTAAGTTTCAAGATCAACAACAGGAAATGCCATCTCTCTTGGAACTTTAAACACTTGGCTTCCTCTGGTGGCTCCTCGAGACAGTAGCAGAGAGAGAGAGAGAGAGAGAGAGAGAGAGAGAGAGAGAGAGTCTGAAGTGATCAGTTGACGTTGCATGGGTTCAGACTGCAGATGACGTTTGCATTGCGAAGCTGCCGAGAAACACCTCACCATTTGTGTGCCGATTACGGACAAGGAATAGAAGGGAGAGAGAGAGAGAGAGAGGCCGCAGAAAAGATAAGATCTCATCAATTACGGATAAGATCTCATATATTCTTCTTGCCGAAAGAGAAACACAAGGAAAAGTATGGGTATTTAAGAGAGAAGAATACTTCTTACGTCAGAATGATTTTGGTAAGTAGGTTAAAGTAAAAGCTTTGTTCAAATTAGCCCACCTAATAAGCTTATGTTGGTGAGAGAGAGAGAGAGAGAGAGAGAGAGAGGCCTGGTAATGGTCATGTAAACTCTTGTAGGAATCTTGATAAGATTCTAATTATGATTATTTATCAATAACGGAGATATATTTTCGGATTACGAATCAAATAAAAGTATTTTAAATGATATCGAAAAATATATCTCTTTTGATATTAATATATTGTTATTTGATTTTAAAATTTAATATTAAATTTATTTTATATAATAATAAATATGATTATGATTTTACGTTTATATTAGGTTGACTAGTTGACTCTCCTCGAACACGAAGGTGCCGAGTACATGAAGTCAACGCTTCCCACCCAGCATCGCAAGTGGGGGTTTGGGAGAAGGAATCCCACCAGATATTGGTTTCACAAGGAGTGAAACGAAGAAGAAGGCGGCTTCCGTGAGTACAAAAGCAGCATGCAAGAGATTTGATTGAGAAACATAGTATGCATCATCTAATTCCAACATATTGGCTGCCATTTTCCACCAAACTTCTCTTCTCGTCTCTTTCTAATCACTACTCCATAAGATATATATCATTCAAAGCTCGAACGCTGTCTCCTACTAACTCCCAACCTTTGCTTAAACAAAGCTCGATCGTCGACAAAATCCTTTGTAGGCCTTCTCTGTCCAGCTTTTGATGATGATGATGATGATGATGATGATGATCGTTATCGTCGACAAGAACCTGATTCGATTTTTCTCTGTTTATGATTGCATTTTTCAACTTAATTTTTTTTCTTCAGAAAATAAAAGAATTTTCAAAAGTAAACTTGCATGCTAATCTTTTATTCGTTCATTTCGATGACAGTTCAACTCATTCCGTCGAGCTTTATGATCTTAATAGCGGTAAAAGATTCACGAAAGCTCACCGTAAAAAAGATTTTTTTTTTTAGGCATTGACTTTATTGGTTTGTATGTTTCATAGTCAATGGCATGATTAAAAACAGTGATGCAATTTTCATAATTATAATTTTACATATATTATTTAATTTTACAAATAATGATTTATCACTATCATACTAAAACATTATGTGAAAACCATTAACCACAATGTTTGTGGTTAACAAAGTGAACAATAGAATTGCCAGTGTGATGAGACAGGCACACAAAACAACCGTGAACTAAGCCAATTGCATATACTCTGAACAAAGATCGAATTGTTCCAACTTAATTATGCGGCTATACATAAGCATCAAGTTATTTGTTACAGAGTTCCAACAACAGAAGATCTATCTATATAAGCTCTGGCTATTTACGATAAGATGATACATCCCAACCGTAGAGCATATTATAGTTGAATTGTGCATGTGACGGCGGCTTTGAAATTGATGAGGCGGTTGAAAGGTGGGTTTGTTGTTAGAAATCTCCATCTCTTCTTTCGAGGGTAGTAGATTTGAATCTCTATCGTGAGTCTTTTCTTGGACACTCTTCGTTGATCTGATGTATTTTGACACTGTATTAGTGTTGTCAACACATACAACTCCCCGTTCATTGCGACAAAGCCACATGAGCCGTTTAAGGGAATCTTTCTTGGCAAGCTTGACTCTTTTGTCCATCGATTTAAAGCAAATTCATATCTGCAATGCAAGTTTTCCACGATGATGATACTAGGAAACAGGATATCTTGAACTATATAAATACCAGACTGGGAAAAGATCTCTCAAGAATTTAGCAAAATAGCATTTCTTAGGCAACATAACATACTAAACACCTCAATTTCTGTAGCATAATCTATATTTGTACGCTATGACTGGAACATAATCTATATCTGATCAAGGTGTTCTATGTAAGACATCAGCAAATGCTCAATTTTCTGAACCAGGCATGAAAACTTTAAGATCTACAAGCCACTATAACTTATGAACAAAACCTTAAATTTGAACTGTTAGTCAACACATGGCTAACATTTATATATAGTGACAATATCATGAACAAAACCTCATTGTCAAGAGAAGATAGAGCAGACTCGAAAATATCATGAGTTTAAATTGTACAGAAAATTTATTCTGAACATACTACATAGGGAGTTCACGAATTATACGATGATAATAGCTAACACAAACTGAAGTTGTTAATAGTAGTCATCGTCCATAATATATTACGCTAATATCTTTCGAACAATCTAATGAAATTCTAGTATTTAAGTAGTTCAAAAATGCACCACCTAAGAAGCCTATATTATTTGTTATCGTAAAATAAGCATGATATAAAAAGCAACATACTCCAAGAGTCAGCTCTCTTCTAGAATTGCATTAGATCCGGGGACTTAAAGCAGGGCAATGAGGAAGAACGCACGAGTAAAGGCACAACACAATTTCACAAGTTATACCATATATCTACACTCAGACGTTGAGGTGTTCAAAGAGTTCCACTAAGATGAAGAAACTAAAAGAATAAACTGACAACCATAGCTTATACCCGTAAAACCCAAAAAACAGACGATATGAGAAACCGCTCCTTCACCTTGTGTAACCCCACCAAACTACAAATGATCTTTCAAATCATTCATTGTGATCTCAATGAATTCTAGATGTTCCCATTAGCTAAAGTTTCTAATCATAAAGGTAAAAGCGTTCGTAATTGGCTGAAGAAGAAGTTCATTCATTGAATTGACTATCAAATGGCAAAATCATTCGATCTAATACATTACTACATGGTTGGGTACAGCAATATTGTGAACTGACATACAATCAGTTCAGATATAACTTGGACTTAACAATGTCCAAAAAATTCAAACTTAAAACCATGAGCAAAAAAAATCAAAAAATGATGGCATAGAAGAATACAATTCGGAGAATAAAGATGAATAGCACAAAAACCAGCCACCTAAAAGAGCTAAATTTCACTTAGTATTCATTTAAAAATATCACTTTCTATCAAACAAACTTCTCCCAGTACTTCTTTACTTGACCCCAAACAGTGTATACAGTAGAAAAAAGACAAATTTAGTTAAGAATCAGATTTCCATCAGTTACTTCCGAGAAGAACACCTAGATCTTTAAAAATATGGATCCTAATAATTCCATCAAGATAGATACTGAAGATAAGATTCACAGCATGAATTTAGTTCGGACAAAATAATATAAAACAAAATCCTAGTTGATAATTCAGATATTCCGCATGCCATTTTTCATATTTGGAATGTTTTAAGTGCATGTATGAGGTGCACACACTGAACTGTATATAATTCAGATATGCTGCACACCATTTTTCATATTTGGAATGTTTTAACTTTTAAGTGCATGTATGAGGTGCACACACTGAACTGTATATAATTACAGTAGAAACACATCTGCCTGGATGACTTCACCTGTAAAATTTTGTTGGCCTCCTGCTTTAAATTTTGGCTGCTACTAAAATAACAAGTAGAGAAAGTATTTCATTATTATATCTTGCCATACCATTATTTTTCTCTTCCTTCCATCTATTCGAGTCCAATAAAAAGATACTTTCTCTACTCGTTATTTTTTGAATAATATCAAATTGGGTGTCAGAGCAACTTGTCCTACACCACTCATATTATAAGGCATTTCTTTGTTTCTTGGATTAGCTAGTTATTCTCCAAATTGTTTCAACAGTGTATTAGATCAATTAACAAAACATATTCCGGGTTTTCCAACAAAGGTTGACAAGGTTTGCTTCCAAAGAGGCACCCATTCAGTAATCATATTTAGTTGTTAACTTCTGTTTATTATGTATGAAGTTAAATAAACTTCTTATTTAGTTGTTAACTAGAAGATTGCAGATATCCTTGACATTCTAATGCTTCGCAGATATTGTCAACATCATAACAATAACTGATAAGGAACAAGCGTAGATTCTCAAAGAAGAAAACACAAAGATACAACCAGGTGTACAGCAAGAAAGCTCAGCTAACTAATAAGGACAAATCAAAATTCAGACAACGAGAAAGTAATGCTGATGCTTCTCTTTGCATACAAGTTCATCATTTAGGATTATCAGAAAAAAAAAACACATTCCATAAATGCAACATACCGAAGAATGAAGGCAGTACAATACAAACCGAAGAAAGTTGAAGCCTACAATTGCAGTGATGAACTCTCTTCCAAGACTTTCATAATAATAATGTTTATAGCAGTGTCCCAATCCAGCATTTGCAACTCGTAATTCAGTTCAAGAAGCAATCAAATGCAAAACCATATTTCGGTATCGATTAATCACAGATCAAAAAGTTACCTGAAAATATTATTTGAGTCGAGCATGAAAATCTCCTTCACCTGACCATCCTCTCCATCGAGTGGTGCCACTGCCCCGAGCTTCCTTCTCTGCCCTTCCTCCCACATGTCTTCCACCTCCCTCCATTTCCCACTCTTCAGGCCCAGCACCATAGCGTTCTTGTAGTACACATCAGCCGGCACAACGCCTGAGACCGTCCGATAGTCGCCGTACCCTCCCATCACCCAGAACTCTTCTTCCTCACCAGCGTCCCTCTTGACCAAGAACCCCACACACCCGGCTCTGTCCCTCGGCAGACCTTTACGCATCCTCCACTCGCCCTCTTTCACGTCGTAGCACTCCACCGAGCTCATCCGATTACCTTCCAAGGGGAACATCGAGTGGCGTGAGCCACCGCCAGCCACGATGATTCTGCCCTCATCCCCGTCGCCCCCATTCTCGGACGGACGCAACGGCGCGCAGGCGAAGCTGCCACGGGGGAGGAGCATGTCAGGGATGCGTTCCCAGGAGAGCGGAGGCGGCGCAGCGAGGTTGAGGCGGTGGGCGGCAGCAGAGGCGATGGGGTGACCAAGGGGGTAGAAGCGGGCGTCGAACTGGGACCCGCCGAGGACGTAGAGGTGGTGGCCGAGAGCGACAGGGACGAAATTGGAGAGGCCATAGCGGTGGTAGTTGCAGGGCATCCGGGGGAGCGGGGCCCATGCTGCGGTTGCCGCGTCGAAGAGGCAGGGCGGCGTGATGGAGGGGTCAGCGGGAAAGAGCGCGAGGAGGTGGTGGCAGGGGAGGCGGAGCCTGCGGCGGAGAGGGAAGAGGACAAGCGGGGTGAGGAGGGCGCGCCACGACCGGGAGATGACGCGGAGTCGGGACTGGTGAGAGTAGGGTAGTGACGCTAGGATCAACTCTGCGATGTCGTCGGGGAGGCCCGGAATCAGGGCTCCTCCGCCCGTGGCGTTTAGGGTTAGGGTTTCGATGGCGAAGGAGGAGCAGGATGAGGCAGAGGCAGAGGCGGAGGCGGGCGACGGCGACGGCGACGCCATCCCGCGTAGAACGAGAGCGAAGGATCGAGGAAACGATTTCGAGGGTAAAGACGTCAATTTGATCTCCTTTTAACATAAAAGAAAACAGTCGTATCAATGTTGCTAAAAGTTCGCTCCCGTTTCCAGCATTACAAGTTCTATAAGCGACCGATCCGCTAATTCGATCGAGGAAACGATTCCGTTTCCCCCTTCCACTTCGATCCTCCGGTCGAGATATCGAGAATTCCGATAATTCAGAGTCAAAATCGATAATTCCGATAAATATATTTAATCTCAAATAACTAACACGAGTGAGTGTTTTTGAGATCCACCTCACAATAAAATATAATTTTTGAAACACACAAAACATCATGTCATAGATAAAAGCATAGCATCAGCATCATTGTTACAACAGGAAACAAAAACATTAAGCTAAAAAGACGAATCTCCCCCACAGTCAACAAACTCGTAGTCAACCATCAGATGGCCCTTCTCATACCCACTTCCATCCGTATCGATCTGAGAGAAGACCTCCCAATCTAAATCCAGCCCTCCATTTCCACATTGATCCACAATCCTGACCGTCGTTTGGACTCCCGTCGCCGTGTTCGTCACCTGCACCATTTATCCGTATAATTATTATCCCAACAAAAAGATTATTAAGGTCTTCATAGCTTTTATATATATAAATAAAATACAAATCTGACCACTTATTTAAATTATCAAAGTTTTATTCATTAATTAGACATGACGATTTTTTAAGGATATTTAATTTTTATTATTAGGATGAAATAGAAGAACACTGAAATATATTTATTACTCTCTAATCTCTTATGTTCTTTTCGCAATATTTTCCATATGTTTCATAGTGTTAATAATGTTTTTGGAAAATGTTAAATTTAAGGTTCAATCAGTTGATCTCTTACCAGCAAGCAGCGGCCGCAAGCGTCTCGGCCGGTCGGTCCGACGGGGCCGCAGAAGGCGGTCCACCCGTACCTCGCCCGCCACTCCAGCGACTTGTCGGCGTCCCACGTCGAACAGTACGCGCCGACGGCCATCAGGTCCCAATTGTTCTCCTCCGGATAGTAGTAATGGTACGTCGCCCGCACGTCCGCCGCTTCCTGCGCGCTAGCCGCTGCGATGAGGCACAGCAGCGTTGCAGCGACGTAGCTCGCCATGGCTTTGGTTTGGACGGAGAGCCGGGGGGGGGGGCTCTACTTGCGGATGCCGTTTAAGCGTTCGACGAAATGACCCCCTTAGGAAAATATGTCAAGTGGCGGTGGTGATGAGTTGACCATAGCTTGATGGCCGCAAGTAAGCATTCGTGTATCATTTAGTAATTTAGCATCTTATAATAAAATTGATTTAAATCAAAATGGTCATTGGCGAGCCGGGAAACGGGTCAAGCCGGTTCGTGCGAGCCGATCGATTCATTTTCCAGGCCGGGGCAAGAGGGTTGTTGCAGTCAACGAACCGGCCAACCCGAGCTGGTCCAGCGAGTCGGTTCGTTCCGGTTTCTCGCATTCGAGGAATGCGAGTCGGTGAGACCGTATCTCAGTTTTCCTCTTCCCGTCTTCCAGAAGAAGCTGCCGCGGGCGATCGATGGCGGATGGGGGAGGCGACTAAGTAGAGGGAGCAGCGTCCCGCCCGTTAAGATAAGAGAAATCCGTCCTTTCCCAGTTGATTGCATGCCAAGGTTGACTCGGTGCGCGCGCGTCTCCATCTGTTAGTTCCTTTCCCTTTTCCTCCCTGTCTTCCGAAACGAACAGCGGACGGGCGGAGGAAGGGGGTCATTAAGTAGAGGGAGGAGCGTCTCTCTTGTGAGGAGGAGAGCCCAGCGCCCGATAATTACCCTTCGGAGCCCTAGAAACCGCCCGAGGAGGACCAGCAGGAGGGATGGCGGAGAGGCAGCTGATCGTGGCGGTGGAAGGGACGGCGGCGCTTGGCCCGTACTGGCAGACCATCCTCTCCGATTACCTCGACAAGATCATCAGGTCGGTTCCCCGAACTCGTGATCCCTCTTTTTCTTCTCGGTTTCTTGAAGTTAGATCGTTGTTCTTGGATTCTGTGATGGGGTTTGATTGTATTATCGTTTGTGGTGTCTCGTTGCTTGTTTGAACTAGAATCCTGGTTTCAATGACCCTGTAATATTACGATTCGATCGATTGTCATCGTTGAAAATACTCATACAAGGGCAGGGTGTTTGTATTTTAGTGGCTTCATAACATCTGTGATCAAACTTTTCATCTCTTAACTACTTAAGTAGGGTTTTTGGTTTTGCCAAAGAACCGATGAACATTTAAAGAATTGATGGAATGCCTATTGATTCTTTTCTAGGTACCACTCTCGTGGCAAAGATATATCACACGAGCAATGTGTAATAATTTCACATGATGAGTAACGAATGGTTATGCCAACAATTTCAGACCACATATCCGGATATTTTTCCTTGAAAGTTGCACCAATCAATCTGAAGCAATAGCTTCCTGGAAATAAGGCTCTGTAAATGTATCAGTCCGAATGTAGATATTGGGGAATCGTTTGAAATCTTGCCTAAATTTTAAACTCTGAGGATTAGAATTTTAAACAAGAATTCATTTTATGTTGTGCTTATGAACCATATATTAGGTAATATAATATTTAGATGTCAAGAATCGTGTAAGATCAAGAGTAAAAAATCAGGAAGGATTTTGGCATTTATAGAGGAATTCTGATACAGAAAAGTGAATGTAACAAGAAAACAAGATGAAATACCAATTAAGAGAATGTATCTAGATAACAAGTATTGATTGTATGTATCAACTGGTTCAACACTTTACTGATAGTAGTAGTTTACTGACCATTTGACAATATGAAGACAATATTTCTTTTCTCATTTGTATACCAAGGTATATTCTACTCTATGGATGTACTGTACTCATCTGCACATTGGTTTGTGTTTGGGTTGGATCGTTTTTTTACAAGATTTTGGAAGAGATGATTAGAGTTTGTGAAGAACAAAGAAAGGAATAGAAAGGAAAAGGATAAGAAAATGAGTATCAGATCGGAAAATATCTCTAATGGGGCAAAATGTATATTTTTGGTACTTAAATATTATTGATGGTAATTACAATTCATTTATATGTTTTTTTCGGTTTTATTTCTTTTAATAAGCACTTGTGTTGTGCACCTTGCCTCATACCTTGCACTAGTCTTGAAGAAATCTTCGTGCCTTTATCTGCTCCAAGGCTTTAAAAACTTTGGTTTATTGTGTCATGTTCTTATGGTTATATCACTGTCATTACAATTTTCAACTCCTTTGTTGAACTAACTTGTTTTATGAATTGGTAATTGGTTAGTGTTCACAGGTTATTATGACTTTTAATTAAGAATGATAACATGTTATGGGACTTTTTTAGGTACTATTATGGAAATGAGATGACTGGGCAGGTAACTTCTGAATCCAATAGAAATTTAGATCCATTGAAATTTAAAAGCTATCATGATTTTATTTATCTTATGATTATGACAGTATTCTACTTTTTTGTGGTTTAACTTTCTAGTTTCTTTGATAATAATACTTTTTGAGCTTGGCATTTTCAGCTATCATAGATCAATTTTATTTTCTACCCGAGCGTTCTTAACCATTGTCCTGCTTGTGTGATATATTTGTAAATTACACAAAATCATTATTCTCATTCCAGTAGCAGAGATGCATCGTATTGGAGATTTACAGTCATTTTTTTTCCCAATGATACTTAAAAAGTCATGAAGACTTGGAATCTTCTTCTAGTAGATATTTGTATAAACAATGTAACCATATTTTGTTATTTGGGAATTGATCCAAATATTTGAATGACCCCTGTGATGGATACTCCAAAGCAGATTTGTAGAGAAGAATATCTAAAATAAACTGTTGCTAGTTAGTATAATAATTTATGTGAAATAACCTCAAACATGCTAAAATGACCGAAGGTAGAATGAAAAGATATACTTGTGTGTTCACAATAATACAATCACCAAATATAGATAACTATCATCAATTTTCACTGTAAAAAATAAGAGTAATACATGCTGATTTTGTCTGTGGCTAGCTGTATGTATCAGCACACTTGTGTGGTATTGATATGATGCCCTGTTCCAAGGTGTGTTGTTGAATGGAAAACACTTTGATTTTGTGTGGGGGATTGACCAAAAATCTTGGGTAGGTGTAGGCAAATTGGTTTGACAAGGGGGCTTTGGGTCAATCTAAATCGGATGCCAAGGGAGCTAAATAGGATGATTGGAAATATTAGAACCATAATCAATGTTTGCTATACTGCCTGAAACAGTATGGTACCGGCAGTATGTATTGGTCTGGGCATGGGCCGATATGCAGACGACCTTGTTTCGGGCGATCCAATTAAATTAATAAAAATTCAAAGAAATGGTGGGGCCTTGTCCAAATCAACATTAAAAAGGAAAAAATAGATTAGGGCTCACGTTTCTCATGTAAGATGCTATCGCCTAGCCGTCGCTACTTCGCCACTACTCCTTCGACACTTCCTCACCGTTGTCGCTACCACTTTGACAAAGTTGTTGTCTTGCCGTCGCTGCTTTGCAGGTACGCTGCCGCTTCTCTTTTCCTCTGCTTCTTTATTGTTCTTCCTTCACTTTTTCCTCCTTTTCCTTCCTCCGTCCACCTCTGTTCCTCCATTGCCCCTTCCACTTCTTCCTCTTTTTCTTCCTTGCCAAACCACCGGTATGCATCAGTGTATCATGTATTGGTACACCGGTACAAAGCGATACATACCGTTCCAACAAATTTCCGAAATGGGTCTAGTACCCGAAAAGGCAATCCTCGACCATAATATTCTTATTTCTTGAATATATTAAACCATTACTTCCCATGTTGAAAGTAATTATATGTATAGTTATTTCACACTTATGTTTATACTTATGTTTGCCTTCGATTTATACTTATGTTTATCATACAATTGCTTTAATATGTTTTTCTATAATGTATAATGTATGAGAATATATTTTACTTATGCACATTGTTATACATTTTCCAGTTAATAGCTTGTGATTTGAGGTTTCAATGTGAGCATCTTTTATCTTTTTTGTTTTCTTGGATGGAGGATTGGCTGGGTAAAGTATTTCAGGTTTTAGCTAGTTGTTGTTCTTTGAAGTGTTGTGCATTCTCATCTTTCACCATCTTGCATCCTCATTCATTCATCTATTGTTCATATTTTCTTTAGATCAGCTGCATATATTACTTCTTCCTTTTTTGTGCCCCATCTCTTATCATTTAGGATACGAATATAAGTACCGCTAGTCCTGTCTGTTGGTATCTGTTGAAGTTGTACTGGAGGAATTTATTTTATTAGAATTGAAGCATGTGACTGAACTGAAGCATGGAGTAATTATCTGTTGAAGTTGTAGGAGGATTCTTGCATTCTCTTTTGCCCAATTTGAGCATCCATATGCTTGTTTCATATTCTGTTTAATATCTGTTGCTTGTGCATTATATAAAAAACATATTTCCTGTTTTGATAGTTATTTTGACCAGTGACCACACTGGTCTGTTTTATTTTATTTTAATGCTTTTTCCTATGCTTGCCTAGTATCAAATGCTGTAGTTGTTCACAATGAAGCCTGAATCACATGTGAAATAAAGTCCTAGACAATTATGTTTTCTGGTTGCAAGTTATCTACAACTTCGTCATTATTGGATGTAATACCAGGACAGAGAACAACTATTTATGACTTAATTAGATGCAACACAACACTTATGATTTCTATTGACTATGAGATTTGTCAGGTGTAACATCAGATTCTTGTGACCAGTTAATTACCCTGCTTCTTTTGATTTACTTATTTACAGAAGCTAAATGGAGCAAATCCTGAGCTTGCTTTGGTTGTATTCAATACTCATGGGCCTTATAGTGGTATGATTTCTATATTCATTCACATTTTATTGCTAGTGATTTCTGAGAATAGTTTAGTGCAATCATTTTGGTGTTTTCTTGTTTTAATTGAGAGCAAGATGAGATCGATGCTTTCTTAACAAAATAAATATATTATCGTTTCTTGAACCTCGTAGATAATTGATAGAAGAAGACTTGCCTATCAAGGTATTTTCTAATTTGAGAAAGAGAAAAAACCTCCTGAGAGAAAACAAGAGAGAAAATTTACTATTCTATCACTCATTATTGGAATAAAAATTACCAATCTTAAATATAGCCTCAAAGCTATACAATCACATATATTGTATTCTACTTAGAGGTTATGTGAGGGGGAAAAAAACCATTTTTGCTGATATCATCTTCCCTAAAAATACCATGGAAACAGACTTTAGAATGCTTTAAATATGGCTTTTAATTGTTAAATGACATGCCTAACGTATTTACCCAAAAATTAAACTTAGTACGAGGAGAATTTACCTCAGCCGGTGGCTGTTATACTATATTCTAGCAATACTTTGAGGCAAGGTTTGTAATTTTGTGTATTGGTACTGTACCGGTTACGGTTTGGACTAGTATGGTAGCGTTCCATAGCCAGTGTATTGGGTGTTTGTACGTTTGTAGGTATCGAAAAAATCTTAAAGAGCTGAAAAATAACAAAACAGAAACTGCTCAGTATAGAGCCTGTAGGGCCCTGTACCGAGCAGTGCTGACCCTGTACCATGTGTACTGAGTGGTAGAAGACCTGTACCAGCCGATATAGGTCTGGTACTGGGCATATCACCCGGTTTACACTGTTTGTACACCAATAACATGTCAGACTGGAATATGCTGCTCACACCGTACCACATGGTATTGCAAATCTTGCATTAAGGTAGCTTAGTGCTTCTAGTTCCTACAGTCAAATAGGACTAATTAGTTGTATGGCATGATCTAACTTTTTGGGGAATGGTGTTAAGAAAGTTCAAATGAGTGTTTGACCAAATGAATTTAAAGAGCTTCCTTTGTGGCATTTATCTTATACCTTATATTATTTATATGGAATCTCTTTTGACCCGAAAAAGAAAGAATTTTTTAATCCTAGATTCAAATTGTACTGTTAAATCTAAGTTCAGAACTTCCTGTTACAGCTTTTGTTGTGGATCGTAGTGGTTGGACGAAAGATCTGGATGTTTTCCTTCAGTGGTTGTCAGCAATGCGTTTTACTGGTGGTGGTTTCACTGAAGCTGCAATTGCTGAAGGTCTTTCTGAAGCATTAATGGTATGAGTTAAGCTCTATCTTTGCTATATAATATTAAATTTAGTTCTTAAAATGTTGGTATTCTAGACCTTGATGCTTATAGTAATATGCAATCTTCTTTTAAAAATTATACACAGATTAGGACACAAGATAATTGCTAAAATATTCCAACTTCCTAGGAATCATGATGAGAATATCTGGAAATAGCAGACAATAGAAAGACCTAAACAATAAAAAATGGAGTTGACCTGAGCAATAAATATACACAAAGTATAACCTGTTTCATTATGGATTGTAATATTGCTTTTGTTACATTTTATCTTTGGTTAAGTTTTCTGGCAAAGCATGCTGCAGGTGGTGCTTGTTGTGCCTATAAACTCATATGCGTATTGGGGTTTATGCAAGGTAATGGGATTGGGCACTTTTAATACGTCTAAAATCTGTTAACTCTTGGAGGGATTGGTTGGTTAAGTTGGTTGGAATTCTTTTCCCAAGACTACCCACCCAAAACTGGACTTAATTAGAACACTCGGCTAGTGTATCTTATTATATATAATATACCACGTGATGTTGTTGCCTCCTGTCATGTGCTCAGGCAAGTTATCAACTTTATCTGTTTGTCAACCAGTGGGTTGTGCATTGTGCCATGCATGTAAAGTGCAATATCATGAACAATAATGAGGTACACACTTCTGTATCAAGCCACTTTTGCCCTCACTAGCAATGCATGGTGGTATTGCAACTTACGCCCATGATTTTAATGCGTTCCACTCTGGAATTAGGGTTTCTTTTTATTTAAATTTCTTTTGTTATTTGAGTGGTGTCTATGCATCTGCCACCTTTTCTATTATTGTCATAATGCGGTTTTTGTATCTTCTGAAATCATTTCCAATATCAGATGTTTTCAGCTGCTTCAAACGTAACCGACAATCATCAAAATCATGAGACACAGAAACATTGTATTCTTGTTGCTGCAAGCAATCCCCACCCTTTACCCACTCCTGTATATCGGCCTCCTGTTCCAGCTTCAGAGCACAAGGAGACTGGCGAAGTACAAACAGAAAATGGTCTTGCAGATGCTCAGACTGTCGCAAAATCGTTTGGTCAGGTGATAAGGAATACTTTTACAAGCTATTCTGTTGTGTTTCTAGAAATAATGTTTATAGTGCTATTATGTTGATCTTTGCTGTTGTTCTTTCTGCAGTGTTTTGTCTCATTGTCAGTGATTTCACCTAAGCAACTACCAAATTTGAGAGAAATATATAATGCGGTATTGCTGTTGTACCATTGCAAACTATACACTTCTTATTTCTAGTCAATAACATGCTTCTCTGATGTGAATTTACTGCAAAGTCTTTGCACATATATAAGAATTAGATATAGTTTGCACTTTGCAATATCAGCCAATTCCAATATGGTGTGCCTGAACCACATTGGTACTGTTTAAGATTGATCGGAATATGGTTTATTTCATGGTTCTCCTTAACGGTCTGTACCAATATACTGATCAATTATCGGTCGGTGCATACCAAATTGTACCTAGTTGTCCCATGCTTTTGAAATAAAAGATACATGCTAATCATCCTGATTGGAGACACGTGCTAATATAGTATGTGGTTTAGTATGTATTTCCAAGTAAAAGATACATGTTAATAATGATTAGCATGTGCCATCTTTTCTCTCTCTTTGTCTCTATTTTTCTGCGCTCAATGCCTTGTGATGTTTGCCTCTCGCATGCTACTCCTTGGTTGCCACCATTGGCTTGAATGCTCCTCTTCACTATCTCCTCTTATCCTCCTCCCCTCCCCTTTTTATGGTATCGTAGCTTGTATAGGTGTACCATGTGCCCTATGGTGGTATAAAATTGATCTAGCCAACAAATGGTACAAGCCTGATATTCAAGATTTTAAATCATGATTACTAAAATTTTCAGTATTTAATTAAAAAATTAGTTACCTATAATTTTTTTCAATCTTACTTCTACTTAGTTAAAAATATTTAGTTCTCCATAACTCAAGGTTCAAATTAATTTTATTTTGAACTTTCATTGATAAAACAGTTTTATTAGTGAGTGATATACACCACAAAGTTTATATTGTATATGACTAGTAAATTCATCTATTGCCAACGTGAGGAGGAGGGCTTAAACTTTATCCTTTATGTAATCCAATATAACAATAACAAAGTCGTAATATTCTAAATATTTGGGATCGACTATATGGATCTTTAGTGGTCATTGAGTCTTGGAAAATGTCATATTCTTAGATTAACTAAGAGTCTAAGAAAGTCTCCATCTATCTATCTTCGTACTACTACTAGGAAATATGTTATATCTTCTAATCACAACATCTATGTATCTCCTTAGCACATGTCCGTGAGATTTACAATTAATCTCAAATTCCATAGACTCTCTTTGAATATTTTTTTTCTTTATTCATCTTTGCATTGCCTATACTTCACTTGTCTATTAATTAGATAACAATCTGGGCTTTATGGCGGTTTATTGCTATTTTAAAACTACATATACATAACAATTTTTTAATATATTTAAGTTAATATCTTTGAAAAAAAATGTCTTTGTAAGTTATTTTAAAATCATTTTAGATGAATTATTATCCATTATTATTATTATGTTCATACAATTTTTGATCTTTGATGTCAAAATTACAGTCTCTTTCTTTAGATATATTCTATGAAATGTGCAAACATTATCCTTGGACTTTGTTGCCAGCAAGTTCACAACGTGAAGTTGTCCTACTCGTCTTTTGCCTTTTTGGTTACTGGAAATAACTACTGACTCTGTCATCCCTGAAGTCAACCCTAATTTAAAAGTTTCAGCTAGTGGGCAGTTTATCACTGTAGCTTAAAACAGCAAATGGGTGCCCATTTTCAAGCACTATCAGTGCTGTTCAGCTGCTGAAAACGTTAGCCATGTCCAGTGCACTTCTGACATACTGGCCCCTGAAAATTTTAGCCCTCTGTCTTGTGGTTCTTAGTTTATACTTTCTGTTTCCCACATACATATATGTATGGATGTACTGAAACATGCTTTCTCTTCTAATTTCTCAACCATAGGTTTTTGTTAGCTATTCAATACTTCTAATGACCTGCAACAAAGATTTGCAATCAATTATTTCTTTTTTCCACTTTAATTGAATAGGTTGTTTTATTCTTCTGCAGTTCTGTTTACATTTAAAAAGCAATTTTTATATCACAATTTGTTCGAGTTGCTTTACTGTTCTCCAAGTTGTTACTCTCCATTCTCCAATTCTTTCGGTGGTTCTATTGCATATTGCCACCTTTTTTAAGTCATGCAACTCATGCTGTTCCCTTATGTGATATCTCATTTTGACCTCTGTTTGCTGTTTTTCCATAAATCATCTTATATAAACTTCCAATGTTATTTACAGTGGTTGGTCGATTAGAAAGCAATTGTTGTTTTGCAGGGAAAGAGAAATCCTCGTGCTTTAGATCCATCTGTGGATCATGTCAGAAATCCTCAGTATCTAGTGTTACTGTCTGAGAACTTTAAGGAGGCTTGTGCTGCTCTAAGCCGTCCTTCAATGCCAAACTTGACACATAATCAGGGCATCTCAAATCAAGGAATTGTGAAGTTAGATGGGGCTTCTGCTGCTCCTATTTCAGGACCACCTGCAACTTCGAATCCTTCAGGTTATTTTAAATTGGATGATGTGTGACATTCAATGGATTTCACTATCTAAACAACTTTTGCTAATTTGAAAAATTCTTTATTAGATACTTTATACAATCATGTTGGTTTGTGTTCTCCTGCAGCCTTAAGATAATCTTTTTTCTACAGGAGACAAAGTGTTAGGACATTCTGTTTCTCTTGTATGAATTGTTGTGTTAGTAGACTGATTGTAACAAGAGAAGACAATTAATGGTTGTCAAACAAAGTAGAAGTAAAATTTTGAGGGCAGAAAGATGAGAGAATAGAATTTTTCATATAGCTTCCAGACATTCTTGCATTCTGTTTGGTATCATTTTGTTAAAAAATTCAACATTTTTGGTTGTAATTTTTAATAAGGATTGGATAGTCAGTGTTGCGGGGACCAATTTTCTAAAATATAATCATTTCTTAAAGCAAGAAGTAAAAAATTTTCACTTCCACAAACTCTGGAAATTATGGAAGTGGCAGGAGTTCAAGTTGCCAGACCTTTTCCTGCATCATGGCACTTTGCTTGTCATTAGCAAAGGCCTATTACTACTTTGAAAAACAGCTCTAATGTTTCAAAATACCATTATACACGGAGTTGAACTTTGCAGTTCAATCTGTGTTGTTCATTGATAATTCCACACCAACATGATATGCATACCTTATGTGGCCTTGTGAGACATACCATGCATGTGTTTTTGTTTATGGATGAATATTTGTCCTGCCTATGTCTATAACTTTGAGCTAGAGATAACATCATGATCATTGCCCTATGCTCCAATCACTATGGGGTTGGTTTTAGACCGTAGGTTATCTTGAAGTTTAACACCCTTAGGTTAGTCCTATATTTGAAGCGGAAGATTTGAATTGGCTTACAAGGGCTTGATGAGTCTACTATAATTAACATGACATTTTAGATAAGTTATTCAGGCTTAACAAGGGCCACTTATCCCATGTGAAGGTACCTTACTTGCCTCAATTTAAGGCTCTTAGGCCTTGCCTCCCCTAGCCTGAGCACCTTGGTGAGCACTTTGGTGACTTGCTTGATTGGAATCATATTGAGCAATGGTAATGTGCTTTTTCATGTTGTTTGCTTCTTGTTGGACCATAGTCTGACTTATACCTCATTTAGAATATTTGAATTAGCTATTATGGAATGTTAACCATTTTGTGTTGTATCCTAGCTGAGCTAGTGACAATCATTTTGTTAGGAGCCTGGTAACTGTGCATGGGAAAGTGAAGTTACTTTCATATGATATAAGGGCACCTTCAATTGTTTCTAGTAGTAATATAAATGCTAGTAGTAATAATATAATAATATATTCGTGTATGCATAGGTAAGCTCTTTAGGTAGCAAGCTTAAATTCAAGACAAATATTCATGGGAAATCCATCCATACATTGTGTCTCAGACTTAACTAGTTTTGCCTAAGTCGTGTGGCACCCTTTCGTATCCGTTTGCAAAAGGTCAGTCTCCTCGAAACTTCTATGGTCCTTTAAGGACCTACAAAAGAAAAGACGGGTTAGATAAAACATTTAACTCAACATCCACAAGCAGTCATTTTAGTAAACACTTGATGGACAATGCAAATTGCAAATGTAGACTTCACAATCTTTAAACGGTTGCACGACAAAGGGTCCAAGGTGATTCGTCGCATCCAAAAGTCTCCACAAGTACTCACATGACACTGCTGCGAAAGAAGGTATCGAACTAGCTCTATACACTATCCCGAAAGCCCATTTAGCCATGTGCCACCCGGGTAGCTCCTGAGTGCTGTGCTAGCTGACACTCCGCACCATTCTGAGGAGCTAGAAAACCTTGTAAAATGGCTACTTGGATGGTCTATTTCTAAACAGTTTTGCCTCTACGAGATTACTGCACACAACCTGTGTTTACAAGCCTGAAACGACCACAAAAAACAACCAAAATGGGGTTGCTAAACCTACTGCAAGCTCTCTACATGCTGTGCAAAGCATGAACAAAACCGAAATACACAGACATACACGTGTATTATATCGAACACCTTATTAATAGCTTTGTCCGTGATATTCTCCCCCACTTAGTTCTTCGATGTCCTCGTCGAAACCTTTGCGGACGCTGCATCTTCTCTCATTTGCTAAATCTTCAATCTTCTGCTCCAGTTGCAATGCCCTATTGGCTCCCAACTGCACTCTACTGTTGCTTTTGAGTAGTTGAATTTTGATCCACCATGTTGTTTCAACTTGCTAATGATTTTGACTTTGGTGTGGGGTCGGTCGAGTTGCGCTGATCCTTGTTGGTTTATGCGGATCCTTCAGATGAAGGAAAAGACCTATCTTGTTATGCGCTAATCTCTTAAACGTCTCATACCGCTTGAATTGGGTGGATGCCTGTTGGAACTTTAACGAGCATCACCTTGCAAACTTTAAACTTTTTGGGGTATTTCCTCCGTAAAATTATCCATCGATTCCTCTTCTACTTAGTTGCCACCTCTAAGTAAGTTCGCATCACTTTCGCTTTTAATTGACATTCTGTTGGGAAATGAAGCGAACAGTCTACTCTCGATAGCACCTGTTGGGAAATGAAGCGAACAGTCTATTCTCGACAGCACCGATCATCTTTGGTGAGGATTTGACAACTGTTGTCTTCCACTAAGTTTCTTCGAAGGGTCTTTGAACCTATGCAGAGCTTCTCTACTGGATAAATAAGAGAACTAAGTAACTCAGATTCGTTTATTCTCTCGAGTTGAGAAGGCAAAGGTTACTCGACTTCGTCCGTTTCTTCGAGGGTTGTACTCCATGCATCGAGCTGGTTACTAGCCTTTGTTTGCTCTTTGCTCATACTTACAAAGCTTTCGCCCCGACTTGGAGCAAGTCTCCAATAGTTTTGGTCGCCTTTGGGATTGTATCGTTTTCTTCATCATCTCTGCTGCTTACTCCTATAAGTAGAAAAGGTATAGCATCGTGTATGACCTACTTCGTGCCTTGGCCGAGCACTCATGCATCGACCCGAAGTTTTTCATTTCCGATTATTTTGATGAGAAGTCCATTAACACCGATATTACGAAGTTCCTTGGCCTCTGCCCTTCAACTTTGTCTCGGTACTTGGAGTTTGCCTTTGCATTCTCCACCTCCTCGGCCCCTTTCACGATTAAGCGCTCTCCCACCATGAGAGCAAGGGATCGATGACTCCACAGAAGTCCCACCTCTGTGTTACCATGGCATTGTCATGCCCATGGCTCTACTATTCATTGCCTCGCATTTGCATCTCTTTCTTCACGATTAGTAGATTTGCCTCTATAACACTTTGGCACTCCTTTGAGTCCATCTCTATTCTAACCGGTGCTTAGTTTTGGGTAAGTGAGTCCTCTTACCGTGTCATCACTTCCTCCCTCTTTTTGTTCACATGCTTCAACACCTTTGTGTTTTCCGAGCAGTTCTTCCTGGTCGATGGAGAAACAGATTATAACTCTCATGCATGAGCTTCACCATCATGCTGTAGGGCATGTTCCGATTCTGTTCTCCTTTGCTTTTTCAGTGGTAATGTTTGTTTACTCGGCTTTATCCTTTGACTTGTTGGACTCCCTTAAACGAATATGAGCTCTAGAATAGTCTAACTCTCTAGAACCTCTGTATGATCAAGCCCACCGCCACCCCCCATGGAACTCACTGGTACTTGCACTCGAAATTTTCCCTCAGTGGTACACAACTCCCATATGCTGATGACCAAGGCTTTTATCTGATGCAAAATTCGATGCACGTACGGAATACTTGCCTCTGTGGTACTATGACATTCACTCCTTGAATCTATAGCCATTTGTCGTCATGTTGTTCACCGAACTAGAGCTCACAATAGCTCCCGATCATACCTTCGTATGATCAAGCCCCTCGTTGGACTTCTCCCGGTGTCGCATTGCCTCAAATTGTTCCACTACGATCCACTATACCATGATGCCTCCTGATGACATCTCCATTGCATTTTGATCTGTGTGATGAACTTGGATTGCGATCTCTTCATGTATGACCTCTATTAGCATATTGCAGGGTCTCCACCACCTTCGATTGTGTTCGCTCCTTTAGCAATCGACCTTCATCCACCTGCTCTCGGGTCACACCCAAACGAAGCACAGCTCTAAGACAGTCCGTCGCCTAGCAGCTCTCGAAGTCCACCGACTTTGTTAAAGTTGGTGCGCCATTGTTTGAATCCTTGGCCTTTGCTCTCCCCCTAACACAATCTTCGTTGCGCACCACTTCCTTCACGGTAACTCAAATGGTAGTATCGTAGCATATTCTTCAAGAGTATTTGCCTCTACGTCCTCTTGCCCCGTGCCAAGGCCTTTTGACGCTAACTTTGCTTCCGCAAGAAGAGTCGTCTTAGTTCCTTCGTCAAATGTTTCACTGAGATAAGGTGCACGTGCCTCGAAGATCCCTTCGACTTTTGACACCATACAGGTTGAGTTTGCTCCATCAGAATAAGGGACCCATAGAATGACATGATCCTGCTCTTGCCTCTACAAGAGTTAATGTCCTTGATCTTTGTCCAAGGAAAGCTTCGTGCCTTTGTTTCATGTTTCGTCTTCTATGTTGACTCCCTTCATGCCACTTGGACACTTCACTAAGTTTCACCTAAGTAACTCTACTCCTCAATTTACATTGAGTTGATGGTGGATCTTGCACCCACCATTTCATGGGTCAGTCCTCTATTGGATCCGATCTCCACATTGACTCTACATGTGCTTTCGTTTGGTGTTGCCTTGGATCACTTCTCACTTGATCTCGCAATGTCTCTACCAACACATTACGTCATGCGAGATCGTGCGATGATTTCTTGTCGCTCGCTCGGTCAATTGAGCTTTGTTGAGTTGTTGTCTTGAGGTACCCCTCCTCAACATGCGTGGTCCGTTGCACATGATTCTCTCTCTGGAGAACCGAGACTTATCTCTCCTGGATATCTGTCCCGTTGTAGCAACTTCTCTCTTTGCATCATTCCCTTTGGAAGTTTCGAAGGATACTATCCTCTTGGAGTACTCTGCCTTGTTGAACAAACTGTATATAGTTCTGTCCCCACGAATGCACTTGCTAGATTACGACTCTTCGCCCATACAGCTCTTGCTATGCCTCTCAAGGCCTAGCAACATGTTGAACTCGTTGCACACTTCAACCTCCTACGAACGTATCCTTCCATACTGAAGAAAAAGTTTCAATGCTCCATGGCGTCGAGTTTCGGTCGCCTTGGGATGGCCACGAACAATCCATCATCCGCATACAAGCCTTTGCATGAGTATCGAATTCTTCGAGTTAGCAATTCCTCTCACCACTATGAGTTTCGTATAACTTTTTCGGTCGCTGAGCAACCCATCCCAACTTGCACGGTCTCATCCTTTGACAAGCACCCTGCTTGCCTTAATCACTATCAAGTTTGGTTGCCAACGTTGAGCAGTAGCTCGAACTCAGCCATCCCAATCTTTATGCGCTACATGTACTTCCCAGCTCACTTATCCTCGTGGTGCCTCTCGCGTGAAAGGTTGGCTATTCTTCTGAATACTAATCTCGGATGCCCACTCCTCTAAACGACTCATTTCCTTACATCTCAACGTTTGTTTCCCCTAAACGGTCGGGCGTGTTGACTGCCCTTAACGTAGCCCCTCTAGGTCCCCCACATTTGGATGCCAATTGTTTTTAAGTGCGCTTATCTTGCTTTGATACTGATACCATCTGTCACGAGCTTAGCTGGTTTTGCCTATGTCATGCGGCACACTTGTGTATTCGTCCGTAAAGGGTTAGCCTTCCTGAAACCTCTTATGGTCCCTTAAGGACCTACAAAAGAGAAGAGTTAAAGAAAGCATTTAACTCAGGATTCACCAGCAGTCATTTCCGCAAATACTTGATAGACAATACAAATTACAAACGTAGACTTTGCAAGCTCTGAACGGTCGCACGACAAAGGGTCCAAGGTAGCTCGCCGCGACCAAAAATCATCACAAGTGCCCACATGGCACTACTGCGGAACAAGGCACGAACCAGTCCTAGACACTACCCTAAGGGCCCATCTAGCCATGTGCCACTCATGTAGCTCCTGGGTGCTATGCTGGCAGACACTCTGCACCATTCTATGGAGCTAGAAAACCCCTAAAATGACTGTTTGGATGGTCTGTTTCTGGACAGTTTTGCCTCTGCGTGATGATTGCATACAACCTATATTTACAAGCTTAAAACGGTCACAAAAGCCAACCAAAACGGGGTTGTCAAATCTACTGCAATCCCTCTACATGCCGTGCAAAGCATGAATAAAACCAAAAGACATGAACATACACGAGCATTACATCGAACACTCTATTTATAACTTTGTCCGTGACAATTGGTTACACCACTTTTAGTTGAAATGCATGAAGGTTAAAAAATTATTTTAAGATATGAAATAATTGATGGATTGTTGGTTAATATGAAGTAAGAACTGATGATAAGCTTTGATAATGTCTTGTTCTTAAAGAGTAAAATCAAGAGATAGCACCAATCTCTGTATGTGCACAATTATCCTATTGTTTTCTTTATTTATCCTTAACGATATATATTTTCCAGTTGAGCTTTATGATAACTTGCATGTTATGTTTGTTATATCTTGCAAAAGCTCAACTGTGTAGGAATACAGTTACACGTTGATCACTATTTCATTTTAGAAAAAAAGTTAAAATTGTTAAAATTTTTGTTCTTAATTTATTGTCAATCTAGTAATGGCTGACATTTTGTGTATTCTTTTCATAGTTAATGGCTCAATGATGAACCGCCAACCAATAACTGTCGGAAGTATCCCCACAGCAACTGTAAAAGTGGTAGGAGTCTTTAGTAGTTCCATGGTTGAAGCTCTTTCATGATATGATGTTTCTTACTTAATGGAGTAAGTGTTACCATTATTATCTTTCAGGAGCCCACAACTGTTTCTTCCATGGTATCTGGACCTGCTTTTTCGCATCTACCATCAGTTGCTAATGTTGCGTCTCAAGGAATATCCAGTCTACAAAATTCTTCGCCATCTAGTTCTCAGGAAATGAATGCTAGTATTGACACCACACAGGAGATTAAACCATTAGTGAATCCTATATCACAATCATCACGTCCTGCAGTTCCAGCTCCAGCAAATGTTAGCATTCTAAATAATCTTTCCCAACATCGCCAAGTGATGACCTCTGCCTCTATAGCAGGAGGGAGCTCTATTGGACTTCCAACAATGGGTGGAACACCTATGGCAGTGCACATGTCAAATATGATATCTAGTGGAATGTCATCATCTGCTTTAACAGGCATTTCTTCAGTCCCTGTATCAGGGGCACTGATGACTACATCGCAAGTTGCACAAAATACAACACTTGGTTCACTCGCATCAGCTACTTCAAATTTATCTGGAAACTCAAACATTGGCATTTCATCAACACTGAATAATCTTCAGGGAAATATACCAGTAGGTCAGTCAGTATCTAATGTTGGACAGGGAACTTTGGGCTCAGGTGCACAGATTGGCCAAGGTGGAATGACCATAAACCAAAACATGATGAACAATCTTGTTCCCAGTGGTGTCTCCTCTGGACCTGGAACCATGATTCCAACACCAGGAATGACTCAACAATCTGGGGTACATTCTCTTGGAGTCGCCAATAATTCTGCAATTAACATGTCATTGACCCAACATGCCCCTGGTATTCAACAATCCCAGTCCAAATATCTTAAAATTTGGGAGGTATGCTTTTTCTAGTCCTTCCATTGATTAATAATACGCTGGAAAATTGGATAGCATCTTTAGCAAGTTAAGTCATAGGAGCATTTTGGAGGCAAATGGCTAAGTTGTGGAAAATTTTGTTCCAGTGGAACTTTATATATTTTAAGTTAACTAGTTGATGGCATATGTTTTTGTAATTTATTCTCGTTTGAAGTTTACATGTGTTGAAAATGAAGCGTCACAGTTAACATTTTATTTTTGATCATGTATACTGTTAGGTATCGTGGTCCAATATGTCAAAAAAAATCCGTAAATTATGGCATGTGATGGCATTATATATGTGCGTTACTTATTTTTTGCAAGGTGTCATGAACTTTTATCACATTGTGCTTTCCTTTTGTTCAACTTTCTTGGTACTATAGCCAAATAATTAGTGTATTAGTTGATGCTTAAGTTAAGCTACACCTTTAACACATAATTATCATCTTAAATGTTACTTGTGTTCAAAGTTTGCTGTCAATCTTGTATGTTGTCATTAATATGTTACTATGTGGATTGACATATTTCTGAATCTAGATTTGTTTTGATTTGCTTAGGGATCATTGTCTGGACAGAGACAAGGGCAACCTGTCTTTATTTGTAAACTTGAAGTAAGTTGTTGGGTTCACCAAATTCAGAACTCTTATTTGCAACACTTTCATTCTAACCATGGTTTTTGACACTCCGGTATACTAACTATACTAGCCATACCATATTGGTTTGATACCATAATGGTATACAGGTGTACTGACTGTATGAATTGGTTTTGACATATAAAATGATGTTTAAGTATTTATTTTCTTATTGTTGTGCAGCGTGGTGCTGTACCATACTGATTGGCTTGTACATATCTAATAATATTCTGCTACAGGTAGCAGTCTGGTTTTTTTATGACTGTGCTTGTAATTAAGTTGTTCTAGATGAATAATATTAAGTCAAGTTGCTGGAGGATTAGTTACTGCTTAAAGTATAATTTGCTGAAAAAATTTTAAAAGGCGATGATTATTATTTTTAGCTACATATGGCTTTGTTAATTTTTAATATTTTTCTTATTTGTGTGCTTAGGGTATTGTATACCAACTTGTGCATATCAGTCTGATAAAATTCTGGTGTGGGTACTGGCCAGTATTCAAAAACTCTCTTGTAATTGTTGTAAACTTGTCCTGAACAAGTAGTAATCCAGTTAAATAACTGGAGGCTCAGTTAATGCCAAAGCTACTGTTTGCAGTTACCTTTTAAATGGTGATGAGACTTGGTTTACAGCTACATATGGCTTAATCTTTTGCCTTCTCTATTTATTGTTTTTTGCTGGTAATGAAACTACATAATTCAGGATAGTAGGCAATCCAACTTTAGTTTTGTTTCTTTTTAGTTGAGTCTTAACTTATAGGATCAATTAAAGTTTCATCAGGGCCTGAGATTCAAGTTGGCATAATGAATTTTTATGTATTTTCAGTGAAATTTTTGCTATTACTTGTCATTTTATTTATTGTTTCTGCGATAACTCTATGGTACAAACATATGTTGTACGAGATCCTGTGATGTACACAAGGTTGAACAAAGTATGATCACATATGACATATCCACAGGAAGTCATAATTCAAATACATGGTGTGGATGTTATCACATCAAATTCTCCTATCAGAGTGCATAAATTAAAAATATCTAACTAATCACATAGATACATTGAGTTCTGACATGATACATTTTGACTTGACAGTAGAGGCACCATACATGTGATAGGATACATGCTACATCATAGAGGTTGTGCATATTAGGATGCCTTGGACACCTATTTGCCTATGTATGGCATGCCCTTGGCATCATGTCATGTTATGTTGTCAATCCTTACGCTCAATTATTGTGGTCAACATGGGTGGATATCTAGCCCAACCATTTTATGCTCCCAGTACCATCTAAAATTACCACAAGAAATTGCAAGTTTTATGAAAATTTATACTGGCCTTACATGAATTAACTTGATTGTGTAATTAGTTGGGTTATACATAAAATAACATGACATCATTTGTCTTGTGAATACCAGTACACCAGAATATATTACTCAGAAAACAAAAAAGAAGAGGTGAGAAAGAAAAGGGCAAAATGAGGAAGAGGATAAGATTAGTTTTTTCTTGTCTTTTCATTTGGTACCACATCCCAGTTATGATTTTGAGTTCATACCTCCATTTGCAGCATGTTCTTTAGAGGTTTGGATGAAAAGCATGCCCTACACCCCATATTTGGTACCTTTTAGCGTTTTAAGGTGGCAACTGTTTAGTACTTTGATCTTCTTCTAGAATTTGGTTGTAATAATGAGGTTTTGGGATTTTTATATTTCAGTTGAATCTTTAACTTGTCATATCCAGTTGAGGCTCAAACAGGACAAAGCATGTCAAACTCTATCTTCTATATGGCTAAAAGATCTGAAAAGTAGGTTTTTCATTGGTCCATAGTGTATTAATAGTACCATCTGACTGTGCCATGTTATTTTATTATAAAAAGCAAGTGTTTGGAATTAATTCATTACGAACCTTTTCATGCAGTTTTTGTATGTGCATCAACCTTTTTATATGTCTAGTTGGTTGCATATTGATTGTTGTGTAATTTGTACATTCCAGGGATATAGGAGTCAATCAGCCTCAGACTCGTAAGTTTTATGAGCTTTCTTTTGCTTTTTGCCATTTTAGATAGGAAGCTCTTGTTGATGGATCTCAACTTTGACCCGATTATATAGTCTTGCCAAGCTAATTAGTTTTTTGCCAGCAACATGATTAGAGATGAAAGAGTCTTGAATGATATCTGCCCAATTCATTTTTTTATCTGATTTGAGAAGAATATGGTTGCATATACGTTTCTCTTGCATGCTCATAGTTGTTTTAAGATTTAAGTATCTTGTACCTTCCAAATAAGGATGGGAATATGGTTTTAGTTCTTTATGCATTCAGATTGCTAAATGTATATCAAAGTACTTAATTTACATATTTTAATCTAAGAGATGCCCTTTCTGCATGTAGAATATTATTGCATTTTCTTTTATTTCAATTTTTTGTATTTCTTTATGTTTGTCATCATCAAGAAATGCCGCTGATAGGAGTTAGTAAGTACCTTCTACAGTGATATATTTGATATATGTAAATTTACATCTAAATCCGCCATAAATCCAATTCAAATACATATATGCATCCATGACAAACAGATATGGTTGCAAAATCAGATGTTTGTTTGGTCTCTGCATTCAAATTTGTATATGCTGACAAAAAGTGGATTGTAGAATCTAAGAGGAGTACATACACATTTATATGGACAAAATAGATTGTAGTAGTATCTAAACTTTTGATGCTAGGTTGTTCGTGCTTTCAGTGTGTGCATACATGCACATTGTGTGTTACTATCTACCATCAAAGTCTAAACTCCTTGGTTCCTTCAAATAACTGATGAGAATGTTTTTATGATGCTTATATTAGCACATGTTATATAATTAATTCTTAGAAAGTTTCGTTCTTGAATTATAATGAAACTTGAAATGCATACTGTGGTGGTGTATTTATGGTCTTGAATCTAGTTATGGCAAATGTTAAGTGCTGATGTTTTATGAATTCTAATGATTTGATTTCATGGCATAAAACACGTTAGTCTAACATTGCTTCTGTCCAATTACAGGCTAGCAGCAGATTGGCCAATGACGATGCAAATTGTCCGTCTCATTGCCCAAGAGCATATGAATAACAAGTCATATATCAACTTTCTGCATTTATTAAACATCATAATGTTTCTTGATAAAAATTCTTCCATGGTTTTCATGTTGGTAGATTAAACTTCGTGTTTTCTTGTTTTACTTCCAATACAGGCAATATGTTGGTAAGGCAGACTTTTTAGTATTTCGAACACTAAATCAGCATGGATTTCTTGGGCAGCTGCAAGAAAAGAAACTTGTAAGTCATGGACTAATACACTTTTAATCTTCTCTTGTAAATTAGCATGGACCTCTTCAGTGTAATATATTTTTACATCAATCATCCAGAGTATAGATGGATGCCTCTTTCCCTTACTGAAGGTTCATGGTCAAAATTGTATTTGTAGCTAACTTTTCTCATGAGTGAAGATTTACTTTTTGTGGTATGGAAGCATGCTGATCTGTTTATGCACAGTATGTACTATGCAACAAGAAAATAATTCAAAATTTTGTTTCTATGGAGAAATGCTCCCTACTCTTCTAATTGGTACTTGGTATTGGGGTTTTAAATTTTGCTTAGACTGGTATGCATTGCATGGTATTTAAGATTGGTATGCATTGGAGGCAGAACATGGACTAGTGCTTTTTGCATGATCCGAATCGTAATTAGATTACCATTTAATAACCTGTAGAAACATGTTCCAGTTTGATATTTTTTTAGTTAAAGGGCAACTTTAGGTTTTCTAATACCCTTACCCGCCTCCACCACCCCTTCCTTCTCTCTCTCTCTCATCTTGGCAGATCCTTGCCTTGTGTTGCCCACTGCCGCTGGACCGGTGGTAATGCTCAGCCTCATCTTCCTCGTCTGCCCTTCACGATGCTGATCTATATGCCGTTACTGTGTTGGTATGTATTGGACCATAACAGCCCGGTCAAGGGATATGGGTATGGTTACTGAAATTTTAAACCCTTTGGCATATCTTGGCATGACACCTATTATTCCATTCTGTGTTACATGGGGAAATTTCTCAACCAATTAATTAGATCCTTCTTATGTAACCTGGTGGTCTGCCGTATTTCTGATATCCAACTTAGGACTTCAGTCTATTTGCCTCACCATCTCAACCTTCACTCCACTTCTCAAGCTTACTCTCAAAAATTCAATTTGCTAAATTTACCATCATACTTTCTTCTTGCCAAGTGGCTGTTGATTGGATGTGACCAATATCCCTTTTTGTAGAACTTCAATTAAACCTTTTCATACTCAAAGCTCCAATCATATCTCTGCAATGTGGTTCATTTCAAGTCAATTTTAAGAGAACTCGTAAAAGGTTTGTGGCACTTGGTACACTAAATGATTTCTTTGTTGTAAACTTCACTAAGGAGGCAGTATGCGGCCTTCCTATGGACCTCTTATCAAGCACAGGTCCTACATTGATATTTCCTTTTTCATCTTATGCTTAGCAAGGAAACTTATGGTTGCCTCGAAGTAGTTCCTGCCTTCGATGTTTGTTTTTAAAGAAGTATGTTAGATCTTTTGCATCGCTCTTGGATCATAATAGATTAACTGGACCTTTTGGACCAGTAGAGACATATATCTTAAGCATTAGATTCTCTGACAGGTCTTGTGTTTTTTCTAGACATATGATCTATTCATAGGAACTGTTCCTTCCCAAAATGTATATCGTATTGCTGATGTTACTTTGGGAGCTTCTCATTCCAATCTTTTGTCTGAATCCTTGTGCATCCTAATTTTGTGGTATTTATTTCACTATCTTGGTGCCTCATCCTCTTGCTGAATGAGGCAATTTAATATTATATGGAAAGGTTTGGGATCATTAAAATATTGTTGTCTGTGTATCAGAAAATTATTCTGCATTGCTTTTCGTTTATATAGATTTCTATCATTTAAATGATATTCCTTTATTGCTGATCATCATGTATTTTGGCTGTTTCTTTCTTCTAGTTGATTTTGTCTGATACAGTTTGTCAACTACTTGAACAGAAGCCTCTCCCTTTAAAGCCGTAAGACAATGTAATTGACCTTCTCTCGATCTTGCATCGGCATGAGTTTCATGCATTAGACGTACCTGACAGATCATTAGTTAATTATTGATATTTGCCTCAAAAAGAACTACTTAACCATGATTGCTGACCTTGTCTGGGGTGCAAATTAATCTTTGTTTAGATATTCATTACAGTAAGTGGTTAGGGAATTTAATGAGGTTTTGAGCATGATTCTTTTTAGAACTATCATAATTGGGGAAAAGAAAAAGGTTGGACCCTTAGATTGGTATTTATCGGTCTGATCAAGAACCATCACCTTGGTCACCTGGACTACATTAAAACTGTGGTTCTTTAATTTTTAATATCTTCAGCCTGCTGCTGACAACCATAGCAGCTGTCAAAACAGATGGCCTCCCCAGCCCCCTCTCCTCCTTTCTCTCTTTTCCTCCTCCTCCTCCTCCCCTCTTCTTTCCCTCTTTCTCTGTGGTCCGTACTGACCAGTAACACCGTTATGTATAAGACCTACACTGGTCTGGAGATGGTTTGGATAGAACTTGATTTGCTTGTTGTCATTAGTTGATGTGGATGCAATATAAGTTTGCTCAAACTAATGGTTTAGCCATATGGATATATTAGAAATTCAAGCAACTAAATATGGAGATCTTCTTCTACTATGGTTTATCACGTACTATGACAGATCCAGTTAACTATGTGAATAAGTGTGTCAAAACTAATGTCCTATGTGATAAACTTTGCAGTGTGCAGTCATCCAGTTACCTTCACAAACATTGCTTCTCTCTGTCTCAGACAAAGCTGGCCGTCTAATTGGCATGCTGTTCCCTGGGGTATATTCCATGATTTTGTAGACAGTGTTATGGTTGCTATACTCTGTATATGTAGCTCTACTACTAAGATCATTTCTTTTTCTTCCAGGATATGGTAGTATTCAAGCCGCAAGTCTCTAGTCAACAGCAACAGCTTCAGCAGCATCAACAACAACAACTTCAGCAGCAACAGCAGCAGCTTCAGCAGCAACAGCAGCTTCAGCAGCAGCAGCAGCAGCAGCTTCAGCAGCAACAGCTTCAGCCACAGTCGCAATCACATTCGCTTCTCCAACAGCAGGCACAACAGCATCAGCATATGCAACCACAACAGTTGCAGCAGCAATCGCAGCCCCAGCAGCAGCAGCAGCAGCAGCAACAACAACAACAGCAGCAAATGGTTGGCACGGGAATGGGTCAGACATTTATCCAAGGGCATGGCAGGTCTCAAATTATGACGCAGGGCAAGTTATCCCAAGCAGGGCCAACCAACATGCCTGGAGGGGCATTTTTACCTTAAAACACACGAATATTTGTCTTCATGCTTTAATTGTCAGGTCTGCTTTGTTTCTCTGTGTACCACGACGACGATGATTGTATCACGACTTACCACATGCTTCCTTCTTTCAAATGTAGAACTCATCGTATGTTCAATGTGTACATAAAGACACCACGACTGTGGAGACATGAACCCAAGCAGTCAGATAATTCTCAGCATCTGGAGTTTAAAATACCATCTCTTTCTTCCTTTGCTGCCTGGACATTCATCCATCACCTTCAACATCCATGTCTTATCATAGTTTCCAGAACCAGAAGGTAGAAAGAGACCTAAATAGATATCATGTTTCAGATATTACAGCTTCTTGTTGTTCTCAACCAAAGAATATTCTTACGACTTTCAGAATTTTGCAATTGCCTTGGTTTTCTCTTCTCGTTGTACATTTGTGTCTATTAAAGCATCAGTTGGGCATTTCAGTTTGTCGAATTGGTATTTCTAAATGTTTTTGCTGAGACATCCGACTCGGAGTTGGGATAAGTTTTTCATTCACAACATTTTTTGATGTGATGAAAATTTATTTTAATTATAAAAATTAATAATTTTAGATGGTATAATCTCTCATGTATTGATTTTTTTTTTTTTTTTGGCATCTGGCTTACATTTGAATTCGCATAATCACTCACATAAACTAACAATCTCATCGACATCGTTAAATAACAATATTCCTCTAAGAGGTTGTATTAGTGTTGGATATTTTCTTTGCCCTCAAATGCTTTCTATTTAAAGTACCAACGCTATGGATGTTTATTGTCCAAATTCGCTATCACACGATGTGTGCAAAAATGAATTGGCTTTTATTTTACTTCACAGAAAGTTGGAAGTAAAAAAGGAAGCAAAGAATATTTAGGATTCTTTAGATTTCAGTCCATGGATGATGATGTTGTTGGAAATAGTAGTATTCATAATTAATGCTAAAAAAAATATAGTTATGGCTTAACAATAGAATTGAAAATTTTCCATTATTTAATACAAACTTCCCCATCATCTTCATTGCTTAATTTTTGGTAGTAATGAACACAGATTGCTTTAGGATCACTACCACCACATGGAACCTTGAACTAGTTCTAATGTTATCAGCCAGTGATGGAAAGTTTTGCAGCATAAAATAGATTCATTGGATAAGTACATGTCACCAACTTAGCATAAAATGCAACAGTTCCTAATCAGAATATAAACCATTACAGGTTTCAAGCAGATCATCTCATGAAGAATTCAGAATCTGGACAAAAGTAATTTGTCTCTGGCAGTATTGAAACAGAGATAACTTTAGGGTCAATCCATCCACATGAACCATGCATGACCCAATTTTAAAGTCATCAACCACTGATGGAAATTAGATGTATTGTGCAAGTTCTTAGGTAACTCTTCTGATGCCAGTGAGGAAGCTTCTTGTCCAAGAAAAATATCCTTATCCTACACCAGATTTTGAACATAAATCCACCCACTCCCAGTTACTGTGACTGATGATTCAATCACATGACCAAACAATTGGTAGCTTGAATGCATCACGTTGGTGCTCATGGCTGTTTTTACTCTGGAAATCAGGTAGTATCTTTAAAGTTTGGCCTGAGTTTTACTTCCACTTTTGTGAACTGAGAGTTCTGGAGTAGGAAGCCATGCTCATGTACAGCCAGTTGGAACTCCATCCATCATAACTTTTTATGTGCAAATCAAGCATCCTCACCTTTATTTTGGCCTAAAGGTCTAAGCTTTTGTTCTTCTAGCAGAATCGGCGCAATTTAATTCATCATTGCTTTTATTTGCAAATCATGTCTCCAAAAAGTTTTTGACATAATTGGCCTAGGATTTCCTTCTTCCACTTTCTTTAAACCTAGCCAAGTTCTTCCAGAATCAGCTCAATTTAAATCAGCATTGCATTTATTTGTAAATCATGTATCCTAAAAGTTATTGACATAATGGCCTAAGCTTTTCTTCTTCCACTTTTCTTTAGACCTGTTCAAACAAGATTTCTTACTACCTACCCAAGTTCTTGCAGAATCAGCTCAACATGAATCATCAAAGCTTTCATTTACAGTTCTTGCAGAATCAGCTCAACATGAATCATCATAGCTTTTATTTACAGTTCTTGCATAATCAGCTCAACATGAATCATCATAGCTTTTATTTGCAGATCATGTATCCAAGAAGTTATTGACATAATGGCCTAAGCTGCTTTTCTTCTTTCACTTTTCTTTAAGCTTGTTCAAACAAGTTTCTCTGACTACCAAGCCAAGTTCTTGCAGAACAGGCAATCAAGTGTCGATAAAATTTGCCATATGTCCCTCCCTTTCTTCTCACTTCTCCATTGCTATCCTACCCAGAGTCGTGCCACCTACAAGTATATGCACATCACTTCACAAACATATTAGTCACATGTATTCAATGAAGTTATGCCGATCGTTTTCCATGTCAGAGGATGCAGCTTGCATCTGATAGAGGAGGATCAACTTCCACCATAACCACCTTGATCGATGACATTGAGGCTTTTGGACCAAAATTTAGTCCCATCTTAGAAAAGTTGGTTTGTTGGCATGTTTTCTTGATGTAAAAATCATAACAGAAGTTTGGTGACATTGGGACCGGGCATTTGGAAAGTTTGAACAATGAATGAGATAATGTAGGAATCGAGAAGGAGGTTGGTGGTGAAGAGGCAATCAGAATGAAAAGTACTTGAACTGTGTGAAGTAGATAAATAGCTTCACTCTACAGAGGCTTCTCACAGCTACAGAGATGGAAAACCATAGCAAGCTTTGTTCCCCAAAGGTTAAGCTGAGCAATTTACTTGGTTCTTCATCAGAGTCTAAACTTACTGTTATGATTTCTCTTTTGTTTGGTTGATACTAATTATCTGCTGTCTCATCTACTTCTGAAGAACTCCAAGCATGCACACATCTCGGTCAGCAAGCATGGGGCAAGAAACAGCCAAACTCAGCCCTTTAATCTCCACACCGAGGTAGTATCATTGATTAGTCCACAGTAAAATCATTAGGGTGGTTAAGATTAATCTCTACATTAATGTTAATCTCAGTGATTAAGAGTGTTTTTTTTCCTTCAAAAAAAATAAAAAGAAAATTTCAAGGATCGGTAAACTTTCTTCGATTCCTCTGCTCCTCTGGAAGCTTTCAAGCGATTGAATGATCTTCATCATGAGCATATATTTTGAAAAACAACATCAAAAAGTAGTTGTTTTATATGATGATTTGTATGTTAAATATCGGTGCCAATATACTTGGAAACACATTTTTTTCCTGTGTGTTCCTAAGACATGAAAAGAGAGTGAGACAGTAAAAAAAGGGATTTTGTTTGGTAGAAAGAAGCATGTTGAGAATATTTGAAGACATTAATCTTCTTTAATTGTTTGCTATCATTCTCCATATAAAATGAGAGGAGCCATGTAAAGTGTTATGCTCATGAAAGATGCTTCTATATGTCTTGAGCTTAGTTCATAGTCTCATGTAGTCTTATTGCAGAAAGAACTTAATCTAATGCATCTTGTTCTCCACATAGCAACGAGGACAGAAGAAGGAACGAGCATTTGTGAAGAGAGTGCAAGAAATGGCTGCTGAAGAAGCCAAGCGCCGGATTCCTGTTGCACAAGGATTGCCATGGACAACAGACAAACCTCAGGTATCCTCCCTCCATAGATCATCTCTGGCTATTCTTGAAGAAATCTATGGTGACACACTGTTTGATCTACAGAGTCTATCAAAACCTCCAGTAAAGGAGCAGACAAAGCCTATTAATATCAAGCTTCATACCGAGCAAAGAGCAGCTCGGCGTGCTGGATATAATTATCTGGTAAATCCTTGTCCACTCCACCAAGAATTTTGAAGAAAACATGCAGTATAGTTGGCTTAATTCTTCTCCGAGATCTTCTGACCGGTTAGAACACAAGTTGTGTGTAGGTTGCAAGCAAGATTAATTCCTTGGAGATCCTTCGCAGGTTTGAAGAGAAAATTATGAAGGTATATAATCCTGTTTTAAATACTGGCTTGATACTGGTTTCGATAATCTATACTGAGCCATACACCGAATTGCACCACTCAGTATTACCAAAAAATGAAAAGAAAATAAAACGATATATCCGAGTGCTACCAAGCTTAGTATTTGTATTTTGAATCATGGTTGTGCTATTGGAGTAATGAGAATTTGCAGGTTATTGAACAAGAGGAGATTAAAAATATGAGGAAGGAGATGGTGCCGAAAGCTCAATTGATGCCCTTTTTCGACAGGCCATTCTTTCCACAAAGGTAATGACAAAAGGAATGAATTTATGCATGATGTAGTCCTTATGTCCGAGAAATGAGTATCTAAATGTAATCTTGCTACGATTGCTAGTATGAATACATACATCTGCAATCATAGCTTCTGCAAACAATTTCAATTTTCCTTCTCTAGCGAGGGGAAAACAACAGTTTGCCGCTTGTAACACCTGATTAAGAGTTACTGAAGGCAACTATTCCAGAATGTTCTCATCTAGAATATGAAATATGCTTCAAAAACTTAATGGAGATTAAACTATTCTGCTGTTGGCAATCCAGAAAGACTTTCAGAATTGCTTTCAAGTCCTTCATATATATCTTACAGTCTAAGATAGATTGCAAAGGATTGAGCTGAGATTTGTTCAGATTAGTCTATTCTGCTGTCGATGATCAATAATGAATTTCATAATTATCTTCAAAAACTTCAATTCTTGAACAATCTAAGACAGATTGCAAAGAATTGAGCCAAGATTTATTCTGTAAGATCAATATGTTTCTTGTTTACTATTATCAGAATTTTTTACTTGTATGAGTTTCTGAACATGCAAGGAAGAAAACCACTGATGAAAGCGATTTTGTTGATTGCCTTGATTACTTATTTCTAGCTTATATTTGCACTTGGCAGGTCAACAAGACCTCTAACAGTCCCAAGGGAGCCCTGTTTTCATCTTATAAAGCAAAAATGCAGCATCAGTGACCAACCTTACAAGTTTCACAAGTACTTCAACCACAGTATGAAGTCTGTCAAGTAATAGTTGGGATGAGTTCACTAATCTTATTAAATATGTAATGTACAAAGTTTACATAACTTTTCCTTCGATTATGGAGTCGAAAGAAGAGCATATATCATTCCAAGAAAAAAGTGTTCAAGGAAATGTAGTAGACCACTTCTCGGTCTTGTGATTTCATTTACATGAACAATCGACTTATATATTTCGCCTAATCTGCGAAAGATTATTTTTCAGAGACAAGGATCTTGCAAATGCGAAAAAGTGCAAGCAATATTTAGAGCTCAGATAGCTTGATCCAATGTTTTGAAACAACTTAATTTCTCATGATATCTAAGTTGCTTAAGCAATTTCCAAGTAGAAGTTCTCCATTTCCTTTTATCAGATTACATATTTTATCATTTTCTTATTTCTTTACAACTTTTTCATTTCAAACTCTACATTTTTGCTATGTTACAGTTTTAAACTCCCCTTACTCCAAGGAACATCTAGCTATGTTTCTCTGAATGATTAGGTTTAAAGATCAGATGTAACAGTTCTGAAGAACTCCTCACAGGGAGAGATGTCTTTTATTCAAGAAAAAAAAAAAACAAAAAACAAAAGGATGGCTGAAAGTATAATCTCCCAAAATATAGTTTCCAGACGGAAATTCTCTCAGTTTCTATGGTTTCACCAAAATGTGTTTCTTTTCTAGTCAAAAAGATCTTTTCCCTCATTGTATAGACATCAAACTACAAATGCAAACATCTTAATGTCCCAATTTTTTTGGGATTGATACGGACCGCGGTACCTATACCGGAGGGGTACCATCCATGAGTCCGATATAGAGTTGATTCGATACCACTGGCTACAAAACAGTATCGGCTCTGTGCAAAGCAATTTCTTTTTCTTTTTTTTTTCAAAGCTTAGCATATACCGGTGTTACCGAGTGTCAATACACCGGCATGACCGATACATGAAACTACTAATATTGGCCAGTATTAATCATTTATTCCTTTTGAACATGGCTAAGGAATTCCATCAGTACATGGAATCTTCAATGAGTTCATGACTTCATATCCTGAAGCAAATGGCAAGATCATTTGGACTTCTTTGCCTTGACAGGGCCTCTTGGGATCTTGCCAAGAATCCTGGAGTCTAACTTGTGGTAGAATCTCTTCAGATCTTCACTCCCTCTCATTGCTAGATGATCGACTTCATCCTCGTACCGCTCATACAAAGCCGGCAGCGCAAGAACGCACAGAAGACCTGCACATATCGATGCCCATACTGTTAAGAGATCGGCTTCTCATCGTTGCAATTCTTACCTCTTCGGTTCTTCTGAGTGTAGGATCAGTGCACCGCTTACCAAGATAAGCCAGTGTCAAAGAGCTGCAGTAGCTTCCAATTACAGATACAACCCAAAGTGAAGCAATCGCCTGAGGAAGAAGAAGAACATGAGCATGTTGCATTTAGCAGAGTGGAGTGAAGAGTTCACGTACCGAGAGAAATAGCTTGAGATCTTTGCCATCTGCAATGCCAAGGAGGATGGAAGCGAGTCGACTCAGTTTGGCGTGCAAGAAGAAAGCGAGTCCTCTGATGGCTTCCTCTGATAGAACGAGTTCGGGCATCCTCCGAGCATCTCTGCAACACGATGATGAGACCGACCACCGACTGCTTGAGCGAGAAGAAGAAGTAACAGAAGACAGACTACCACTTCAACGAGACGAGATTACCGATGCACAAGAGCTTCAAGATTAGACCAGATGAAGAGCACAAGCATGGCCACGATGGAGATGTGGCACATCAGCGGGAGGAAATGGTACTCCAGCACCTCGAAGAGGAACCATACGAAGGTGGCGCCGGCGACGATTCCTGCCGATAAGTGCTTGTTCCTCCACAGCAAGACGTCAGCAACTACGAGACCATGGATTTGCTTTAGATTAGCAATGCAATGCAATGCAGCATCGATATCGATCCAGAGACACACGATGCACACCTTTTCCTCCACCCAGGCGATCATGGAGGGGCCTCCGGCGGTGGAAGTGGCGTCCGGTGGCGGGCTTTGGCTGCTCGTCGGAAGCAGAATCGAACTTGATTCGCGGCATGGCTGGCTGCCGGACATGGTGTGATGTGTGTCCTTATCAAGAACTTTTGTGGATTCTATTCTTGCCGCCGAAGAGATTGGGAAGGCGAGTCAAGGAATAGATTTCGAGGTAAGATTGGGAAGGCGAGTCAAGGAATAGATTGCTTCATCCACGGGAACAGCATCTGCATCGACTTCTCTTGCCCGAGAGCACAAGAAACCACCAAGGTGGGAATTGGATTCCGCTTGGCCTATGTTGTGCACATATATCGTTCAGAATCCATGACAAGTCTTTTTGAGTTCTTGTGTGTGGGTGGGCATAGAATGGAGGATTTTATTGAACTGCCAATCACACAAAATGACATTAATATCAAGATTTGGAATACCACCTGTTGTGATGGGGGAAGACAGCTCCATGAACTTGTTCCAACCCTATAACACAAGTATAGGAAATATTCTCAATCTTGGATCTCTATCAGGTAATGAAATCTGGATCAGTACATTAAGAGTATCCACAAAATGGCAAGCTTAAATCTAAATAAAAACTTCATGGATCCTCATTTGACAATCATATGCTTATCAGGTTTAGAAATTGGAATCTAAATCGATCCAACATGATAAAACCCTAATTTTAGAAGTTTTCCGTCTATGACATCCACAGCGGAAAATTATAAGCACTAACATTTCCAGCAACATCAAAGCAAGAAGAAATAGAAGTTCACCAAAGTCAAACACATTTTCTAATTTTAGATAATCCATGAAACGTCGGAGCCCAACAGATTTAGCCACAATGAAAATTAACTACCTTTCCTAATTGAGATATATAATCATTCTCAGCAAAACATCCAACGGCGGTGCACGCGCACACACACCTCACACACACCAAGGAAGCATTAAATTCGTGGTTCGTCAGACCCCCTCAACCACAAGCTGGAACCAAGAGAGCAAGCAATGCTTGATCCAAGGACCTTCTCATGTGCTCGCAGATGTTTCTGTTTTTGCTTCTGAAGAGGCTTCACCGGTTGTCTGCACGTCTCCGGTCTTCTGCACATTCTCAGTTTTCTCTGCTTGCCCTGCTGAACACAAAAAAATCAGCACCAGGTCAGAAATAAGAAATCTACATGATTAAAATAGCAATTGAGATTTTTTATTGTCGACATGGGTTGAAAATAATTGAATCTGCAACATAGCCAATATTAAACAAGTTTGGCTGATTTACAGAAATCACCACCTTTAATGAATTGTTGGAAGCTCTTTCTTACACGATGGTCTTTTTGAGAGGAGAAGCAGCAGGGAGAATATTACTGGAACGACATGAAGTGGAATATCTCATTTAAGTCTGACAAGTACAGAATTGGAAGAAGCAGAAAAATGGAAGAAACCAATTCTCTCTGGGATCTTATTTTGCTTGTTCTTTGAAACTGCAGAGATTTGGAGAAGTGTTGAGAACCAGGTCATCCTTTTTTTTTTTTTCTTAATTGCCTAAAATTTCTCTTCTTTACATGTAACAAACCAAAAAAGAGAGAAGATTGTATTTCCCGCCTTCTCTTGCACCCAAACAATAGATGGATGCCCCATAGATCCAGGGAGTACAAGGTGATGAATGAGTACTCTAAGCAGGTTATAGGGGTTGCATTTGGAGTTCATTTGTGAGCATATGTGCCCATAATGATTCCATTATGGGAAGTAATATAAGAATTTAAATAATATATACAACATTAGGACTACTACATATTAGATGTTTAAAGCTAAGAATTACCAAAAAAAGCATGTTCAGTTGGTTAAACAGGAGGCTTTAAGATTTTTTTCTTTTTACCTTCATCATCACTATCTTCGAAATCGTCATCCATGGCATCACCCCCCATATTACCAAAATTCTGTAGAAGAAATGTATATATAAGAAACCATAATTCAACAGAACAAAAAATTAGTAGGAAGAAGTTTGTATTAGAATAGTTAATACCGAGAAATCCATCCCTCCCAAGTCCAAATCACCAGGACCTGATAATGTGAAAATAACAAATCTTAATCCTCTCAAATGATATACAAAATGCAAAATTCTGCAGCAAATTAAATTTAACCAAAATATGACCACCAATCAATATGCAAATGATCAAATTTGATCTATAGTATTGAAGTAACTGAATCATATCCTGCTTTTTGTTCTCCAAGCATTCATGTCTAAAGGATAATTGCTCATTCTCATTCTTAAGCTGATTAATCAGCAATGCTGAAGAATTGGATGGTTGTTTAGCTCTTCAGACAAACAATTTTTAAAAGATGCAAATCCAACAAAATTTGATTGTTGTTATGACAAAAAGTATGCTAACACAACAATCCATTCCTTCCTGGTGCCTTTGATACAGAAAAAGACCCTAATGATGGATGATCATCAGTTTACTTAGAACTCCAAATTTTCAAAGGTAATGTACATTTCAGAAGTATCACAGTATGAAACGTAATACAAAATTCATGACTTGCCTTGGGTCACAAACACTGTCAGAAAGCCTTGGGTCAAGGCATTAAGTAAGCATTCTCAGTAATGTTAGAGAATGCATGTACTAGTAATAGAAACTCTAGCTGGGTTTTCACATTGACAGCAGGCAAATTGTCTAGAGCATGGCCTTTGATTATAATATAAAAAATGTTACTTCGGTTCAAGTTTTTCATGACAACATTTACACATCTGGTTATAGTTAGTAATAAGTGGATTCAGATACCGATCGAACAATATTATCTAGAGCGTGCACTTTAATTATAATATGAGACTGCTACTTCAGGTCACATTTTCCATAACGCATTTCCTAATGGCTAGCATAAATAAGTGGATTTAGACATTGGTCGGACCAATACATACCAACCGGTACATGCCAGTCTAACCAAGAACTGTTTTCAGATCATATAGCTTCATATGAATGGATATATATTTGTTATTTCTTCAGAAGATACCGAGTGGTACAAGTTTCTACACTGTCTGATATACTATACTGTACTGGTTTGACCAATTGTCAAAATCAACATCTGATCAAGATTTAAACCACATAAATAAGTACATAAATGATGTGTATTCTATGAATACCATCCTCTTCATGCAACTACAACAAATGGTAGAAATATTAAGACATTAAGGAAGTATACCATCATCATCTTCATCTACCCACTTATCCCAATCAACTTTCACATAGTGAGGAGCCTTTCCATCCCCACGCAGAAGTTTTTTCCACCACCCCTTCTCTGCTTTTTCTACCACACAGAAGATAGACCTGACACCAATATTTATTTTGCTTGCCTAGTAGAAGGCATTATGTAAGCGAGGATAAACATCTGGGAACAAAAAAAATGATGAATCAATTTAAAACAAAAGAAAAGAAAAGCATACCTCTTTATTTACTTTGTCATACAGATCCATTTGTAGCTCATAGGTGTTATTTCCAGCACCAGCAGTGGCAGAAAAAGTGAAACTGCCATCGGGTTCAAGATTAACTTTCACATCTCTTGCATCAGGCAATTGAACAGTGATGTAAACTTTGTCAAGCCTCTGAGCCCATTTAACTTCAGGATGACGACTGAGAAAAGTAGCAAACAACTTGTCAGACAACGTTTAAACAATAAACAATCACAAAGGTGCATGAGACTTTTGAGTCAAATATAAACTAATATACAATCACCTTCAATAAGCATAGAAAAGTACTCATTAAGACATACAGCCATGTTCACGCTAATTCATATAGAAGCTTAAGCTAATATATGAACTAAGGTTTATTCATTTTATATTCAAAAACTCTGTCTCATGGGTGGTCTGGTCTAACACTTGAACTAAATGGGGAGGGAAATACACAAACAGAGACTTTAATAGAGGACGACCCACATCACTACCATGTTAGATATTTAACCACTGCCAAAACATCCACATCTTAAACTAATAGATGAGAGAGTGTTTATGGACTTATATACTAGTGTAACCAATACAATGTATTAAAAAAAAAGCCAAAATTTAAGTAAAGCATTCTTCTCTTGGTATGACTAAAAAATGAGAGAGTTTCGACTGTCGGGCGCCAATCTTGAACAAAGAGTTCCATCAGCTGTCGATAGTCACCTTGCTGTGGCATGTAGAACTTGTTCTTGTTGATTTCAACAGTTAGACAGTAGGTACCGGAACCATTCTAGGCCAGACTTAGCATCACTAAAGGAGATTCCAGGTTCACGTCCACTAATGGGATAAATCGATTTTTTTTTCACTGCAAGATTGCAAGCCATCACGATTTCTAGTGATATTGGCATTACGACAAGCTTCCATTTATTGATTCCGGGAAAGAACAGGTTAGGTCAATAACGCCGTTAGATGATGGTAATACCATATCGTAGATGACCAACAATTATCACTAGAAGCGAACGGCGAAGTAACATGCGGACAGCAGACCAAGGCTTGAAGTCTACGATGGCGGCGGCACCGAGGCTCCCGTGCCGTGCCGAAACCAAAGCCAAGGGCGAAGAGAGACTTAGACTTGAAGAGAAAATTGCATACCTCATGACTAAATCACCCTTTCTTCAGCTTCTTCCGTCCGGCGCAAATCTCCAAGCCGACGACGATGACGCCGCCCTAATTGCCCGTCCCAAGTGAGCGAGCTCTGCGAAGGGCCGCTTCGATTCCCTGAACCTTTAACCTCGTTCACATGCACGTGAGTCGCACGTGTTCAATCATCAAGTAAATTGTGGACATGATCCGACGGTGGTGATTTATCTCATTATTTTAATTCTTTTTCGAATAAGATTGGAAAACTTAATTGATTTTTGTGCCCTCTGATGGTCAAAATGGTGTCAATGCTTTAATAATTGCTCTTCTGTGGAACATAGAAAAAGACAAATCTATCCTTCCCCTTTTGCTGCTGCTGCTGCTGCTGCTGCTGCTGGTCGATGATCTCTTCTTCCTCTGTTCCTCCTCCCTCCACCAGCAACGACCAGATCTGCTCTCGGATCGCTTCGACCCTCCCCTCCCCATGACCCAGAGGGTCGGGGAGGAAGTGGATGGCAGGAGGAGACGGCGAGCGGCGCCCCTGCGGCGGCACAGTGCCGCTGGAGCTGCTGATCGGCGAGCAGGCGAGGACGGAGAAGAGGGAGCGGCCGCGCGTCCGCGTACGGCTGTTCCGCCCAGTCCAAGAAAGGGGACGCGTACGGCTGTTCCGCCCAGTCCAAGAAAGGGGAGGACTACTTCATCGTCAGAACCGATTGCCTTGGCGTCCCCGGCGACCCGTCGTCCTCCTCCGTTTTTGCGGTACGTCACCGTCGCCGATCCCCGTCTTTGTCGGGTTCTGATTCACCGTGCTCTTGAATTCGTTGGCCCTGTCGTTGTCATCGCTGATTAGGGTTCTTGAATCACGTTGCTTGCTGAGTTCCTTGGATAACATTCGATCAAGACATCATAGTGACTTGTTGACTAGAATTTGACTAGAATGATCCTTGTCGTTGCTGAGCGAACCAGATTAAGAAGATATATAGATCTACATCAAGAAGCCGCCTAATTAATATCTTTAATCCTTTATACCTGTATGTATCCTTTAATTGACACCGTAGATCAAAAGCATGAGAGCCCTAGAAAGGCTTTTGATTTCTAAGAACTTCTTGATGAAGTAATAATGGAGCTCTTACGGTAGGCCTTAACTTGATCCTCGTTATCTAATATGTGCAAAATCCTCTCAGATTGAAGATAGTTTATCCTCTTGTTTGGAAATTGTACAACTCCATGTTGGGATTGATTTTGAAGAGCTTATCTTTAAACATCCTGTTTTTACTGATGGATACTGATTATTTTGAAGAAATCAAGCCCTGATCTTAAAATCCTTTCCCTACTTGGTTTCTTCTAGTGCTGAATTGGAATGCTTTGACTATGAGAAATGCACCGGATTGTAGTTAACTTGTTCTTTATTGTCTTGATTTATGGTAGCAAACTATTGGTTTACAGTAGGGATTTGATAAAAAGGCATATCTAGTGTACGAGGCTACCACCAATGTAGGGTCATATGATTGATTATTGGACAAACATTGGATTGGATTAATGAGATAGGAATCACTTGAGATAATAATATAAATAATTAGAAAATATAACATATATATTTACAGAACATGTCATATCAAAAGGTTCTTTTACCTTCATATTTCATTATGGTACTAATACTTCTCTAGTCACCAGAATAATTCAAACCCAAATAAAAGAAAGATCATTTAAAAAGAGCTTCCGTAGGATTTGAAATTAATCTCATGACACCTTTTTCTATGATAGAATTCCTATTTCTTAAAAGGTTAAGAGTTACTTCTGAACTTTCCCTTTTCTCATCCTATAAACTTTGCTGTCGGTCTCTCTTATTTAGCAGTGGGTGGCAAATGTTTCAACAATAGAGCAGATTGCAAATACAATACAATAATGACAGCAACAATAAAACCGTTAGTCCCAACTATTTGGGACAATTGCAAATGCAATGATTGCAGGAAATAGTAATTTCTTCTTCTCCACTTCATAGACATATGCAAACTTTTTTAATGTCTTTCCTCTAACAATATTTTTATTCTCCTTTCCCACCTCCCACTTTTTTCTCCTTTTATGGCTACCAAGTTGGATAGAATTGGTCGAAAATAACCAACCTCTATTAAATTCAATTGACACAGACCAATTCTGATCAATTTCTAACTATAAGGCTGAGAAATCGAGAAATCATATGTGCCTTGGATGATACTGATTTGGATTGGAATCCATATCAGAAACAGACAATATTGCAAATTATATATGGTAGTTACAAATATCTATGCTAGTGCACTACATAGACTATACTTTTCTTTGGTTCTGCTTCGAATTCATGGGTTTGATGGAGTAAAGAAATTGTTGTCTTTTGGCAATTCTGTTAAGGGGACACAGTGCTGAATCTTTTTTAATAGAATTTGAACCCAGATCAAGAAGAGCATACAAAATCTTGTGAATTTGATTCTTGATTGAACTACCAATTTAACATTTGTGGACCATGGCAGAAATATAATTCTTTGGTCTTACATTGAATGACTGCTGCTATGCTTTTAAACTACTATACACTGGTCAAATCTTCCCTGCAAATCAATTAAGAATCTATTGACCCCTATGTTTTAGATGTCATGTCCATAGTGTCTCCATGCAATTTGGCTCATAAGGAATGGAATATGCTGATTACTTGAGTTTTGGATATGAATGAACTTACTTTTTCTAAAACTTTCTTAAGGTCCTTGATGGGCATAATGGTATTGCAGCAGCAGTATATACAAGAGAGAACTTGTTGAATTATGTAATGATCTTCGGCAGGAAAAGTGGCTTCAAGCTCTACCTTGTGCTTTGGTTGCTGGTTTTGTTAAAACTGATGAAGTAATCCAGAGAGAAGGAATGTTTTTACTTCTTTCGTATTTGAGGCATGTTGTTAGATTCTTTTCCAACACATAGGTAGCTGGTTTAAAGAATTTGCTCCATGACTTTTATCAGATCAAACATCTGGAACCACTGTTACATTTGTGATAGTTGATGGATGGGCATCACTGTTGCTTCAGTTGGAGACTCCCGGTGCATTTTAGATGCATGGGAAAGGTTGGCTTCTGCATCGACTGTTTGATCATAGGCTAGAAGAGACTGTTGAAGAGTGAGTTCCTATATCTTGCACCATCATATATCTTTTTCCTCTATCCCATTAAATGTAATTTATGTCATGGACAGGAGGGAACCTGTTACCACCAGTGGCGGTGAACTAGGAAGGCTCAACATTGTAGGTAGTGCTGAGGTGGGTTATTGATTTAATTTTAATTATATAACAGCATCAAATACCTAAAATACGTATTTACTATGGTAGTTGATGTTCACATTCACAGATTTTGGACCTTTTCAGATAGGTCCCCTTCGCTGTTGGCCAGGGGATTTATGCCTGTCCAGATCACCAAGGGATGTGGATGCTGGGGAATTTATTATTTCAGTACCTCATGTTAAGCAAGTTAAGGTATTCCTGTACTTTCTGTTACATATGTGGATCATAAGGATTCTTCCACATATATCTCGCCACCATCCTTTTGCTGATTTTTCTTAAATCTTTAACTACTTCCCTAGTTGTCATGAAAATCTTATTTTCTTACCAGTTATCAGATGCTGGAGGAAAACTTATAATTGCTTCAGATGGCATCTGGGATGCTTCGACTTCTGAAATGGCTGCAAACTGTTTTTGCCGAGGTTTGGCTTCAGAGCTTGCTGCCAGGCAAAGTAGTTAAGGCGATTACTACCTGAATTTGTCATTTCTGAGATCTGTTGAACCAGCATGGTTTCTTGCTCCAAGCGAAAGCGTATCTGGTCATGCTGGCTCCGTCTTCTCCACCGGTTCAAAGCCATGGCAAGGTGCTGTAGCTCCCTCCTCCCTCTTTCCTAACAAACATCCTCATCGTTTTCTTATTTTCCTACTTGTTTGCTGCCATATATTTCTTTTGATGGGCTGCATGATCATTTCATTATATTTGTATTTGCACTAGGAACATGTTTAATGATATGATCGATTGTTTTGTTTTGGTGTTGGCCTAAATGTCTTTTATTTTGCCCACTTGTTTTCGTTGTTGGCTTTGAACCGAGTGAATGCCAGTTGCAAGCTTTATGTACACTACATTTGTGACTGCTTCTACTTCTTCTTTAACATGATTATTTTGTTATTCCATTTTGAATGTCATCTTAATTATCTACTCTTCGTAATTGAAATGGCAAGAGTATATATTTTGCATTTCTGTCAAACTTCAATAAATGTTCTTCTTGTTTGTCATTTATTGGTCACATAAGTAAAGTTAGTATTTCTCAAACTAAAATAACACGAATTAGATGTTTTGTTTTTTACTTTTAACTCTTTATCCTATATTGTGGAGAAGACCCTATATTGTGGAGAAGACACTCTTTACTGATACACTCTTAATGAAAGAAAAAGGATCACCCGAACCATGTAAAAACAACATGACAATGAACTCGATCTTCGCAACACACAACAACATAAAACCACGTCCCTCAATGCCGATTCCATCTCTTGGCAACATCAGCAATCAACAACAAGCGCCCAAGCGCAGTGGCCTCGAACTTCCTCGCAAACAGGAAGCAGGAGGAGGTAGTCGTCCTGTTGTTGTAGACGCACTTGGAGCCGCTCCGCATCCTCTCCATCAACCCCAGGGAGACATCCCTGCGCTTGTAGGTGGCCGGATGTGAGCCTCCGCGGGACCAGTCCACCCAAGTGACGCTCCTGTTGGCGTTGAGCCCCGGGGCGAGCTTGGCCACCGCCGTGGGCAGGTAGTGCTCGTCCACGTAGCACGGCGGCCGGCAGTGCTCCCGGAACACCGGGTAGTACCGCCGGTCCGACACGATCCCCACGGCCAACCCCCGCTGCACCTCGAACCACTGCGACCCCTTCCGCCACTCCGCCAAGGTGACGGTGGGGTGCATGCGCCGGCTGTACCGCCCGCGGCCGGCCTTCCCGGGGTCGTCGAAGGAGCTGACGAAGCTGAGGGCGGAGCCGATGAGGTAGTTGTAGATGGTGGGGAAGTCGAATAGTGGTATGCACGACTCAGAGAGGAGGACGAAGCGCTCGTTGGAGGCGTCGAGGAGCGCGTTCGCTAGGAGCCGCCGCTCCGCGTCGACCATGCTCGGCCGCCCCCACTCCACCGGCTGTGTCGCAGAGGAACAAAGTGGTAGTGTTTGTCTTCGAGGGTGTCAACTAGAATTAAACGCAGTTTGCCTAAGAAAAAGAGTTTTATGTAACCAGCAAAGTGACCGCCCCCCTTTTCTCTCTCTCTCTCTCTCTCTAAGAGAATGTATCAGAAGAAATATATTCATGTACCAGCAAAGGTTCCACTCATGCATGCATGGAGATATCTGCAACAGATGAGTGAACAGATACTATACTGACATGATTAAGGAGCAAATGCAGCTGACCTTGCTTGGTATTCTTCTCCTGTAGAACACCGACTCCTCCGGTGGCTCCTCTTCCAAGCCCGGAGATGCGTGGATGTAGACGGAGAAGAGCCCATCATGCCCTCGAAAGAACCTCTCCCACAACACCCTAAACGGAATCCTCCCCCTCGTCAGGAACATGAACGCCACCTTCGCCTTCCTGCGGCTCTCCACCGCCCGCGGCACCGCCGAGGCACGCCGCAGCAGCTCCTCGTCGCTCATCGAGTGCCACAAGCTTCTCCCGGCGTCGGCGTTTCTCGCGGCCTCGTATACCGGGTTGGCAAGAGCGAAACCCGTCATGGAGGACTGCAGAGTGTAGGTACCAAAGCAGAGATCTGCAAAGACCAAGGACTTGGCGAAATGAAGGGCGACAAGTGATCCCAAGGCGAAGAAGATGACTAGCGAGAAGCAGCTCAGAAGAGTTGTCACGGTGAAGCTCCATTCCCGGAAGCCTCTTCGGGTCTTCGACGTCTCCTTCATCCAACCTAATCTCGCTGTGGCTACTTCAAAGAGGATGGTGTAAGTGTTGTGAGTGCTTGTTTGATGGCTTCTGTAGAAAGAGACGGTGCTCAAAAGGAAGGGAAGCTCAAAATGGTCGAGAAGTCACATGGAGAGCTGTTGGAGAGGTCGGGATCTTAATGGAACATGGAAATCTGTGGTGGGGAACCCTAAAAAAGCTTACTAGGAGTTCAGGGAAAGGGCTCTGTTGTGTGTGGAGAATGAGTGCTTTACATGTTGATGAATGAGAGAGAGAGAGAGAGAGATAATAACTTGTGATTTATGTTGGTGTAACCAACCTGGGAGCCATGGCCTCGAGGCCAACTCGGCTCGGTTCAGGTCCGGACGACGGGGATCTCCCGGGACGTCCCTCGAACCTGCGGAGTCGGTCTGGTGCGATGGTCCGATCGGGACGGGGTTACCGTTTCCTCCGGGTAGGGATTCGTTGTCCGCGCATCTAGCGGGGATCCTCGGCTTCGCACTTGCACAAAGGTCGGGTCGGGAAGCTCGACCCGACCCCTCCGACGATCAAGTTAGACGATGTGAAGGGGATTTCAGGAGAAGAAGTGTTTTGGTGTGTGTTCTCCCTCTTTCGTTTGGAATGCGAGTGTATTTATAGGGAAGCTTACTGTTGTTTGATGTGCCCGCCTGTAGGAGGTAGGCCGGTAGCGTCTAACATGGGCGTTGACGTGACGTGAAGAACCGCGCCTGAATAGACATTAATGCGCCTCGGTTGGTGTTCCAGTTCAATTGATCGAGTATAATCACGTCGATCGAGACGTGAGGCGTCGGCTGACGTCAGTCGAGTCATATCATAACTATAAGAGACTTAAAACTTTATATTTTACATTAATCATCCACAGATTTTACGTTTAGGACGGTTCATGCATTGGGTTTATCCGAACGGTTCGGTCTGAATTATGTGGGCCGTTGGGGGACTCAATTCCGGTCCGGCCCATATGACACCGAACCAACCACCAAACATAAAAGAGGGTTCCTTCGATCGATCGCAACCGGAGTGCAGCAGCGGCATGGCCGGCGACGACCAGGCGGAGGACGCGAGGAGGGAGGCAGCATTGGCCTGTACGCCGCTCTTCCAACCCAACTTCAAGCCTTCCAAGGCCACGCAAGCACAGCTCGACAAGCTCAAGGTGACGATCCTCTTCTCCTCCTCTTCCTGGTCCTCGAGTCGCCGCAGATTTCTTGGGCCCTTCGCGAGAATCGCTCCCGCTCCCATGGGTGGTGCTTGTCATTGTTGGTCGGTCTCGAGATAGCTGTAGCTTTTTCATGCTCTCTAGATTCTGATTGACACATGGGGCAGGAATTACACAAGAAGCGCTTGCAACTCAAAGAAAAAGAAGAGGTGAAAAGATTGAAAGGTACCTTATTGTATTCTTGGATCTTCTGCTGTCGTAGTAATTTGTTGATTCGTGATTTTTAATCCCTTCAGGGAGCTCTCAGCGGCGCGGAAAGATATGTGAGGAGGACACTGATGTCAAGAATAGCACAAATTCTTCAGCAAGTAGTGCTGATGGCAGTTCAAGTGTTTCTCCATTAGAGCAAAGGTCTTGTTTGGTATGTCAAAAACTGCTGTTGCTTCTGTTGATTAGCAATAATATGCAATAGTCATGGAGACTTCTTAGTTCTGGTCTACTGCTCTCACATCTCTAGCCTTGAAAGGTAGAAAATTTTGGTATTAATGTAAATTATTATTCGAGTCTGAAACAAGATTTCTTTAAAAGGATCTGGACCGTGAAAATTAAAAAAAAATTAACCATATGCTTTTATAATCGAATAAAAATGCTTCTGCCAGTTTTCTTTGCCAATCATTGTGATTTTTTTCTCTTTGTACATATTTGACCTTTTCTTTCTGTTTTAACAAAACTTATCTTTTTTTTTTCGGCTGCACAAAAATCAGTGTGCAGAAAATATATAAAATCAGCACAGACAGCTAACAGCATTGATTCTGGCAAAATTATATATCCTTCCCTATGTGCGTGAATTCATTTGAATTTTTGAAACTTGAAGAGGACATACAATCCCTGATGATGTACTATGGTGCTGTTAATTTTGTGTGTAAGCAAAATCTCATATTTGTTTACTTAACTCATTTAGAAAAAAATGCTGGTGTTTAGTTTGTTTAAAGAACGAACACATCTAGAATTTGTATTTCTTAAGGAAACTTCACTTCTAAATTATTGGGAAAGTAATTGTGTTCTCTTCATTTAATCAGGATCAGAGAGCTCCCACTTTGGTGTCAAATAAAAGAAGAAAGTTACACTGGGGGTATCATTTTTTCTATAACTACCTGAAGCCTTAAGCATTTATTTCCTGTTACCATTGTTGTATGACTTGTATATCCATGTTTGTGATGTTTGATTATTTCTCAACATTGATATCCTACACATTGTATTGTTTCATAATTTATATTTCATCTTTCATCAACTCATATTACACATTACATATTTTATATGAAGCACTTTATGAAATTGTTTTGGTCATCTGCTTGTAAGTTAGATTTAATAATTGTTGATTACCGGCATTTATATGTTGTTAATGCCCGAAAGTCTGGGATATATTCCCATCTTTAAATAAAAGTAGTCAACTGCTTGCAAATTAGATTTATTATTGTTGTTAGTTTCCGTTTGTATGTTTCCTACATCAAAAAGGTATTTGATATATATATATATATATATATATATATATATATATATTTATTTATTTATTTATTTATTTATTTTTCTGTTCTTAACAAAACACTATAATTTCATCAACGAAAAATAGTGTGCTTCATGCTGTGCCATCCTTGATGTATTTCATATTTCTCATTTTTCTTACTAATCTAAAATTATTTGCATTCTTATAAACAATTGCATGGACAACAAAATTCACTTTTGGCTTTCTTCATTTTGCCAAATAACTTCCTAAGTGCTGTCACTTGGGATCCTGAGTTCTTGTGAAGTAAAATTGTTCTGCTTTGGATCCTACATCCACTCTTATAAAGCAGATATGACATCCATGCCTTTTAAATCATTTCATCTTTAATATTTTTCTAATAGCAACTTCTTTATATCTGCTAGGAAATTACTTAAGGGTCACTTTCTTTTTGGCAGCCTTGATGCAAAGGAAAGATGGGAAAGAAAGGCAAATATGTGACGAAGACACTTCAGAAACAGGTTTGATTTGAAAAATTAGTTGCTTGAAAATCTGTAGTTAGGAACTTTTAAGAACTGGTAAACAGTTCTAAGTTCCAACCAAGGAAATTTGCTGTACCTGGGTGAAATATATTGTTGATCTTAAAAGAATTTCCTTGATTTTAGTTTCCAACTATTATAATGCCGTTTTAAAATAATTTCTCTAGATTGAAAATGAAAAGCCTTCCAGAGCTATCAACGAAAAGTCTAGACTATGAAATGAAGTAACTTTATTATAATAAAAGTAGTAATATCATCCAAGCATAGACCTTAAGGCCTTACCAGCATCTATCTATCCCTTTGAGGGGCTGCTATTACCTTAAAACCTGTGATCTAACTACAGAGCCACTCTATCTTGTCTCCTTTTTGGGCTAGAAGAAGCATTCCTAGTCGTTCTTGTCTTCTTCAATGCACTCCTACTGGGATTAGGACTCTGCAGTCCTGTTGTAACTGGGCTTGAAAGTTTGCTTAATTGGTTTAGGAGTCCATTTAAAGCCTTTCCAAATCCATCCGATCCATTACGTCAAAATAGGCATTGTTAACTTAGCCATCAAGTCAGCAGCCAGATCTGATCCCAAGTCATGAGCATTGACATTGGCGGCCCTAACAGAAATAGGGTTAGCTAACTTGTGTAGCTTTCTACAGAGCTGAATAACCCCATATGGCCATTTCTTGGTCAGATATGGTTTGGTTAGACTCTAGTCCAATTTAAGTGTGAATTGCTTCATAACAATACAATGGTCCACTCTTCAGAGTTACCGTCTGCAAATGAAGTGTCAATATTGCACTCCTCTAATAAATGAGATCAATTGTTTCATCCTCATTGAGATCTCCCAATAAGTAATACTTCAAACTTTTGTGTTTATCATTTCCATTCCAAACAAGATTTTTGGAAAGTTTGTTTGCTGAAAATGTGTCACAATAAATTGGAGTGGGTCATTGTTTAAATTGTATTTTTTATATCAAATAGCTTGATGTGCACATAATTTTGCAGTTACAAACTATGGCCTTGTTAGTTACTCAACTAGCAACATATTCTAATGTGCTTCATCGATCATCTGGATCTCATGTGTAACCACTATTTATAAAGTCAAACCTGAAGCATGGTGGAAACAAATTGGGATATGCATCATGATATTTGGAACAAGGCATTTGCTCACACTTCAACTTCTAGATCAATGCACTTACTTCTAGATCTTTTGAATGCACTAGAGATTAACTTGATATTTCTTGTTTTATAACTCAATGGACACAATAAAAAATTTTGGTGATGTATTCATCAGTCATCTGTCACCTAGGTAGACCATGTAAGAATTGATATTTTTTTATCACAGTTCAATTTGCTTGACAGTGTCTATGCTGATGAATTGTGTGTTGATCCAGTATCAAATAATATAGTGAGAGGCCAACATTTTATTTATGCAGTGAATTTATGATGGAAAATAGATAACCATGTCCTGTGACTCTTGTCATATCATACAGTGAGATTTTTGATACTTAAGATGGTGGAGGTGCTAGATTGTGGTTGAAGGTCTCTTGATCATCTTCCACGTCTTCATTGATTATGACCATTAAGTTGTGTGACTTGCACCTGTGTCTAGGAATCCATCTTTTGTTGTAGTGAAGCAACGCCCTTAAGCCACCACTCTAATTCTGTTGTAGATATTGTTATTGCTATTTGTTGGCCTGAGCAAAGTTGTTGATGCCACTTTTGAGGAAACTCAACCCTTGCCAGCAAGCAAGTCATTGGTGCTGGAACTTCTAAAAGTGTTTATGACCGCATGGTCATAATCAACTTCATTTAATTTTAAAATTATGTGACATCATTTGAAACTACATCAGGTAGGCTTTTCAAGAACTGTTGCCTCATCAAAATAGTTGTATCAATGGTTTTGTAGTTAGCATGTCTTTTAACAATCATGGTTCAGATCCACCAATAGTTTATTTTATCAATTATTAATGAATGATTCACATTAATTAACATATTGAACTCGGTCAGAACTAGTTGATGTTATATGTAGTTGTGTTATGTAGAGTAAGGTCATGCCCATTGAGTTTCTCCCATGTGGTAGACCCAGAACAACATCCAGACATTCTGAGCTCAAAAATTTTTGAACATTCAAGAAAGGTAATTGATTCCTTAAAAGATGGGATAAACTACCTAGAAGTACATTTATATCAAGTAATGTTTGCTTCTGAAGTTCCTCTTGATATTCTACCGGTGATCCCTTTGAGGTCAACATATGCATCACCGCTTCATAATTTACCATATGGAAGGTATCAAATCATATCATTATAGCCTTTGTGAGGTGAACCCATGATAGTTTTCCTGCTTGAGCCAAGTAGTACCACACCAAGTCATTGCTTCTTTAGGTGGGAAGATACATATTTGCTTCTTTAGGTGTGGTCATATAGCAAAAAGTTTGCTTGATGTGTGAGATTTAGTTCGTCAGATCATTGCAATCAGCTCAAAATTTTGATTTTACCAGTTTGGTGTTCAGGACCAAGATATTGAGATTGTTGATTTGGACCACTAGAGGGATGTAATGTCATCGATTTGGTGATAGCAATTGATTGTTTTGTGGCATCAACAAGTAGGGTGGCACTTAAGCATATTGGCCAGTGAAAAGCTCTAGTGATAGTAGGTGTCAAAGAATAGTTCAGCCCTCCCCTGATGGTGCTCTCGGTTGGCAGAAATTGCTGATAACTCCAAGATTTGCTTGATTTTGTTGTTGGTACTGCAATATGTGGTTGTTGAGCATGATTTTATTGTTTCCACATTGATGTAATTTTGATCCTGGTCACGTAAGAGATGATACGGACATTGCCAACTTGTCACAGGGATTGATGGTGTGACTGGCCCATTATGAGAATGCCATATTGGCTGATCACGGCAGGGAGGTTCATAGGCTATATATGTTGATATGTGATGTTGCTTGGGATGCGTCAACATCCATGGTTTCATATCTGTTGTTTGTCTTAGCTTTTTCTTTGTTGATGCTTTACTCAATTGACACAAAAACTTAATCAGTATTGTGAGTAGTGTTCTCGCTAACTAGATTCGGTGAAGACTATAGTATAGCAATTATGATATGATTACACTTGTTAGTTCTTGGAGGCTGTCATTCATGTGCTTGATCTTGTAGGAAAACTTGGTCTTGAATGTTTGGAGTATTGCTTTCACTAAAGTTTTCTCCTTGCCTTCCATCTTCTCTTCTACCTTGGTCAAGATGGCTGTAAGCCTAGGTGATTCATCTTCGATTATCTCAGCATTCATTGAAGACTTCTCCATGGATAACATCATAGAATCATGTGAGATTAATCATAGAATTCAGTCCATTCTGATACCAAAATATTAGAATGTTAACGTGTGTTTCCCTGATTCAAAGAAAATAAGAAGCCTCCCAAAACCATTTACCAGAAGACAACTATGAAATTGTAATAATTTATCTCAATATTAGTAAAGGGATCATCCAAGCATAGACTTAAGGTCATTTAAACAATTTATGTTTTTAGCACAACTATTATACCAAAACCCCAAATCTGACTAGAAAACTAACTAGTCCAAGAACTTCTATTTCACCCATAAAAATATAAAAATAGCATAGTGATCATTGCACTACAGTGTTACCACAGTACTGCCATAGTATCTTCCCCTCTCCTCTTCCATGTGGGTTAAGAGAAGATTGCCCAGCTGCCTTACCTCTTTTGGTGCAGTCCTAATGGGATTAGGACTCTTGTTTGACTTCCAACTTGCTCTAGTCTACTATAGTTCTATTGTAACTGGGTCTGGCACAAGTATCCTTTGACCATATAGAACATTTCCTAATCTTCCATTGCACTCTGCATCACCTCCAGATCAAAATAGCCATCGTGTAGTAACCACACCCATCATGGTTAAGAGAAGATTGCCCAGCTGCCTTACCTCTTTTGGTGCAGTCCTAATGGGATTAGGACTCTTGTTTGACTTCCAACTTGCTCTAGTCTACCATAGTTCTATTGTAACTGGGTCTGGCACACGTCTCCTTTGACCATATAGAACATTTCCTAATCTTCCATTGCACTCTGCATCACCTCCAGATCAAAATAGCCATCATGTAGTAACCACACCCATCATGGTCAACTCTATGGGAAATAGGGCTGGCTGCCACATGCATCCTTAACAGTGTTGGAGTCCCATCGATTATCTATACATGTTCTGTTTGGGTCCAAGTTTCTTAACAGTGATTATTGAAGCGAATAAGTTTTGTTGGAGATCCTTTTTTTTTGCTATGTTGAATTCATAAACTTGCTGCCAGGTTTGAAGGCTCTGGTCAGGTTGATAACGACCAATAACAATTGCCTCATGATTCAAGGATGACATGTTCTGTCATGGAAATTGGAGGAACATGGAACCTGCTTGCTTCCTATATATTTTGTTGCCGCCAATAGATAAAGAAGATGGATGAGCTCATGAGCTATTACTTTGTTATTTTAATTTTTATCTATTTTTGTTGTTTCTTTTTGTGTTTTATTACCAGATAATGTGGGTACATTTTCTTTATGCTCAAAACAAAAGGAACCATGTCAGTCATGATGCTAGACATAATTTTGTATACAACCTTGCTCTGTCTGCTTTAGACAAATCAGAAATCTCATTCTTCTCTGCTGTTCCGATATAAATTCATGGGTAATAAAAGATTCGGGTGCCATCAAAGTGAACATAATTTAGTTACAAGAAGCTGGGATATGCTTGCCAGCATGATTATGATGATTCTGATGCTTTTAGTTTAGTTAGAATTGTTCATCCTAAAGCGAAGTTGAAAATTGCTAGTCTGAGAAGATATCTTCAGTGTAGTTACATGTCATTGCAGGATCCATTTAAACTTTTGTTAGGTGAAGTTAAAGCCATATACATCTCTGGGAACTTCTTAAAGATAGCTTGAATGATTCAGATCAGAGTACTTGTATTATTTTGCTACAGGAGGAGATATATCTAAATGTTTCTTTTTCTTTCTTTTGTCTTACATCATAAGGTTAGCCAAGCTAGTATGAGGTGCTTGTAGAGTGTAACATCATGCCACCAAAAGGATTTAGGGTCCACAAGGACCACATTAGGCTGCATATGATAGAAGCTGCATGACATGTATTCAAAATTTTTTGTTGGAACTGACCTGTATGTGGCACGACTCACAAATTCCCACTTGTATACAGCAGCTGCAAATGCTGTAGGCAGCATGCTTAATGTTGAATGTCCCTTGTGTGTGTCATGAGCAAAAGAAAACTGTTGTGATATGAAGCAAGCATGTGATGTCAGGAAATTATCTGCATGTTACTGAGACATGCTGCCTTATGTTTGGCATGGATGACAGATATCTTCTCTTATAATGTTAATAGGCTGTCATTTATCTGTTAAATCTAATATTGATGTGCAGTGGTTTTGAATTTAA